>NC_084742.1:39136588-39436588 GCF_033978785.1 Entelurus aequoreus | reverse complement strand
ATTCTGCCCCCCTCCAGACCTCCCTCCACCCACCCCAAAAAACGGTTCCAGACGGGGAGCGCGTCTGGTATCCGCTCCTTGAGGGGGGGGGGCTAGGGCCACGTGCTGTAATAGTGGGGTGACTCAGCTGCGCCCAGCCAGGCAGCAACCTCCGGCCCGTCCACCACCACCGGTCTTTCGGCCTGCCAAGCAGCAACCCCCAGCTAGGCCACCTGCACCACGTCAAGTTCCTCCACGCCAAGCTCCAGTGCTGCCAGTACCAGCTCCACGCGGCCAAGCTCCGGTACCAGCTCCACGCGGCCAAGCTCCGGTACCAGCTCCACGCGGCCAAGCTCCGGTTCCTGCACCACGACGCCAAGCTCCGGTTCCTGCACCACGACGCCAAGCTCCGGTTCCTGCACCACGACGCCAAGCTCCGGTTCCTGCACCACGACGCCAAGCTCCGGTTCCTGCACCACGACGCCAAGCTCTGGTTCCTGCACCACGACGCCAAGCTCCGGTTCCTGCACCACGACGCCAAGCTCCGGTTCCTGCACCACGACGCCAAGCTCCGGTTCCTGCACCACGACGCCAAGCTCCGATTCCTGCACCACGCCAAGACCAAGACCCTCGCCTAGACCAAGACAAAGTCCAAGACCAACCATGCCAAGTCCAAGACCAACCATGCCAAGACCAAGTCCAAGACCAACCATGCCAAGACCAAGTCCAAGTCCAAGACCAACCATGCCAACACCAAGACCAACCATGCCAAGACCATGACCCACGCTGCTAAGACCATGACCCACGCTGCCAAGACCATGACCCACGCTGCCAAGACCAAGACCGCCAAGGCCAAGACCACCCATGCCAAGGCCAAGACCACCCATGCCAAGACAAAGACCCCCCACGCCAAGCTTCGCCACCTGACGCACCATGCCAAGCTTCGCCGCCTGCCACGACAACGCGCCCACCTCCTCGTCGGCCAAGGATGTGGCCATTCCATGGGCGTCCGCCACGCCAGGTGCGCCGACCTCCTCGTCTGCCACGAATGTGGCCATTCCCAGGTCGCCCACCTCGTCAGGTTCAGCGGCGGTCTACCCGCCGCCGCCACCTGACTCTGCCCCGGTGGATTCGGGGACACCTGTTCTGGCGACCCACCGCCATGTCCCCCTCCCGCCCTCCCATGACTCTTGATCCTGCCTTGTTTTTTTTGTTTTTGGACATCTGGGATCTGTCCTTAAGGGAGGGGCTCTGTCATGTCTGTTGATCATGTTTTTGTTTGGCCATGTGCTGTTTGTTTTGTGGACTCTTTCTTTAGTTCCTGGTGTCACTTCCTTGTTTGGTTTGGTTTCCATGGTCACCCATTAGTTTTCACCTGTCATGTCACGCACCTGTTTCACGTTTTGAGTCACGCACCTGTTGTTAATCATGTCTGTGTTATTTAAGTCTTTCTTTCTGTTCACTCGTTCTGCGTTCATTGTCTTTATGTCACACCAGTTCAGGTATCATTCTGACCAAGTAAGTTTTCATAGTCAATGTCATAGTTTCTGTTAACTAGCAGCTTCATTTGTGTTTTAGGCACGCTTGCCTTTTTTGTTGTATTTTTGTGGTTATGGTAGTGATTTATTTATGTTAAATAAATCCAAGCCTACCTTCACGCTGTCGTCCGGAGCCGTCTTTGCACTGGAAGAACAACCCCGCAGCACGCTGCGACCCCCCAACGTGACATTTTGTTTTTTAATAAAAATGTGTGAGTTTTGCAATCTTTTAACATACCGGTTCAGTCACCTTTTTAGCACTGGCATTGCTTTAAAAGTACAGATTTGATACTAGTGCCAAGCCCCCAGTCGTGCCAGGGCAGGCCCACGAGCCGCCGGTACGCAACTTTTGGCAAGTATAGAGGTAGAGGGGAAGCAATCGACATAAGAATAAAATAAATTAATCATTTACAAATAAGATAAATACATAAAAAAAAAGGAAAACATTTTTTTTTTAAATCTGACTTAACCATTTATGAAAATTCAAGAAAAAACTATGAAATTAATAAAGTGTCTCAAATTAATTGTGGCTGGATGTTTTTTGTCTGGCCTTGTCTGGACTGGTGCTCTTCTATACGGCGCTCTGAGCAGAACTGTATGTGGAGGCCCACCTCCACATCACAACAATTTTTCACACTTTTTTATTTATGTGAAACCGTTTTTGGACTTTTTTTTTTATCAAACTTGAATTTTATTTGATGCATGTTTTGTACAAAAACAAATTATTAGGTAATTAACAGTTCAAGATTATAATTGTTTTTACTGCAAAATAAAATGTTTAACATCATTAAAACATACATTTGTCAACCTTAAAACATCCATCCATCCATCAATTTTCTACCGCTTGTCCCTTAAAACAGCAAATTCAAAAAAGCTGCGAGCAACGTTGAACGGGCCCACGGCCCCCCTTGCACCACGGGCTTCACGCGAGTCAGCTGGCACGTCCTTCCCTATGTGCTGTCCCACCACCAAAAAATTTCGGGACTCCCAAAATACTAAATTTTTTGCCATACCTGATGCGGCTGCAAAAAATGGGGACTTTTTCTGTGTGTTAAGGTCCTCAAAAAGGCGTCCAAACGTATAGAAACAAAAACACCGGTTTCAATAGGGCCCTTGCGGTGTTCTGAGGCTTACTCTTCTCTAATAAAATGAAATAAAATTAAAAATTTTTACTTCAGACTGTCATCACCATTTGTAGCAATCAAGATCAAAATCTGAACTTCTGAAACCGACTTGTTAAAGGCCTACTGAAATGATTTTTTTTTTATTTAAACGGGAATAGCAGATCCATTCTATGTGTCATACTTGATCATTTCGCGATATTGCCATATTTTTGCTGAAAGGATTTAGTAGAGAAAATCGACGATAAAGTTCGCAACTTTTGCTCGCCGAGAAAAAAAAAGCCTTGCCTGTACCGGAAGTAGCGTGACGTCACAGGAGCTAGGATTCCTCACAATTCCCCGTTGTTTACAATGGAGCGAGAGAGATTCTGACCGAGAAAGTGATGATTACCCCATTAATTTGAGCGAGGATGAAAGATTCGTAGATGAGGAACGTTACAGTGAATGACTTGAGAGGCAGCGATGGACGTATCTTTTTTCGCTCTGACCGTAACTTAGATACAAGCTGGCTCATTGGATTCCACACTCTCCTTTTTCTATTGTAGATCACAGATTTGTATTTTAAACCACCTTGGATACTATATCCTCTTGAAAATGAGAGTCGAGAACGCGAAATGGACATTCAGTGCCTTTTATCTCCACAACAATACATCGGCGAAATGCTTTAGCTACGAGCTAACGTGATAGCATCTTGCTTTAACTGCATATAGAAACAAAAGAAAAAAGGTCCTGTGCGGACCCTAATAAACCCCTGACGGGAAGTATAGATAGAAAATCAACAATACTATTAAACCGTGGACATGTAAATACACGGTTAATGCTTTCCAGGCTGGCGAAGGTTAACAATGCTGTGCTAACAACGCCATTGAAGCTAACTTAGCAACCAGACTGCACAGAGCTATGCTAAAAACATTAGCTCTCCATCTACGCCAGCCAGCCCTCATTTGCTCATCAACACCCGTGCTCACCTGCGTTGCAGCGATCGGCAGAAGGACGAAGGACTTCACCCGATGCGTTTGGCGGCCCGGAGACGTAGGAAGTCAAGGTGAAGTCGGCGGCTAGCGCGGCTAACGCTCCAACAAAGTCCTCCTGGTTGTGTTGCTGTAGTCCGCTGCTAATACACTGATCCCACCTACAACTGTCTTCTTAGCAGCCTTCATTGTTCATTAAAAACATTGCAAAAGATGTCCAGAATACTGTGGAATTATGAAATGAAAACAAAGCTTTTTGTATAGGATTCTACGGGGTACCATAACTTCCGTTACTCGGACTTCGTCACGCGCATACGTCATCATACCGCGATGTTTCAGCCGGATATTTCCCGGGAATTTTAAAATGTCACTTCATAAGTTAACCCGGCCGTATTGGCATGTGTTGCAATGTTAAGATTTCATCATTGATATATAAACTATCAGACTGCGTGGTCGGTAGTAGTGGCTTTCAGTAGGCCTTTAACGTTTTGTGGCAAACCATCAGATGAAAGTTTGGCGCCATGCCACGCCCATATCCTGTCATCGGAAAAACAACTTTGCCATCAGTTTATAGTCCGTCTCTGACCACCTAAAGTGCAGAAACAACAGTTAGATTGGTAATGGTGTGGGGCAGTTTTCGCCACTAGCCTCCGCCCACTACGAGTAGATAGGAACAGGTACTGACCCATCGGGCACTTTAGGGTGTCCTCATTATCATTTCTACCAAACAAGATCAAGATCTGGACTTGAAAAGTTAAAGTTAAAGTACCACTGATAGTCACACATGCACTAGGTGTGGTGAAATTTCCCTCTGCATTTGACCCATCCCCTTGTTCCACCACTGGGAGTTAAGGGGAGCAGTGAGCAGCAGCGGTGGCCGCGCTCGGGAATCATTTTGGTGATTTAACCCCCAATTCTAACACTTGATGCTGAGTGCCAAGCAGGGAGGTAATGGGTCCCATTTTTATAGTCTTTGGTATGACTCGGCTGGGGTTTGAACTCACGACAAGGGCGGACACTCTAACCACAAGGCCAATTGAGCAATGTTTGGCTACATACCACGCCCACATCTTATGGCGTAGGTAAAATTTATTTGAGATATATTACCACCTCTATGTGTAGTATCTGTCATTTTAACCACAACTAATTTGCCCCAATCCCTAGCAGGACTTTGTTAAAGTACGATTCCTTTTTCCGTCAAAAAATGGCCAAAAACCATCGGAGCATTGTTTGCCACTATACCACGCCCACATTTTATGGCGTAGAAAAAATGTGTTCGCAATTTATCATTGCTTGTATAAGTAGTATCTGTAATTTTTACTACGACTCATTTGGCCCAAATCCCGAGGAGGAATTCGTTAAAGTACGACCACTGTTTTTCTCTGAAAAATGGAAGACGAAAACCAAGATGGCTAACTTCCTGTTTTTTTTCCCAGTATGGGTTCCTGAGACTTTTATGTGCGTCTCATCATGACCGATGTCTCCTGCGATTTTTGTGAAGATATATGAAACTGGTAGGAGGGGCTATCTTCTCACGAGGGGTTATCTCACGAGGGCGGACGCTCCCCTTTCCTCTCCCTTATCTCTCCTGCTTGCTTCTTTGTCTTGGCTTGTCTTAACTTTCTTGTTGCCTCTTTTTGCACTGCTCTCCACATCTAAACAATGGAACTATTTAACTGTCCTCAACGAAATTGACAAGATCTTGGATTTGGGGGAACCTGCCTGTCGTGACGGAGCGGTTGTTGCTGGACACGCGACGGACTCTTGGGAGAAGAAGGAGTGCCGCGTGCCTGGCGACCCTTTAGTCGAGGATGTGAAGATATCTACAGAATGATGACAATAGGACGTCTGCTGATTGGAGTAAGTGTTGCTCTGGTTTGTCGACAACTTGGAAGTTGCTGGCAGTCTTCAAAGTACCCCAAAGCTGCCACAAATGATTGGAGGTTGCGGGAAGAACTGTGGACACTCTTGTGATTTGGATCACATCGGACTGTCTGCCCCGCAGGATGAATTTTGAGGACCAGTCATAGACAATTTAGAATGAAAAGCACATTTTATTTTCACTCGCATACAAAACATTCTAACTTGGATTGTATCCCTGGCTTCGAGACTCTCCCGACGGACAGTGCGGCAAAGACATTACAAACTCCCTTCTTGTCTCTCATGGACACACACCTGTTGTTGTTGACTTTGGACTGACTAGCGACTGCACGACACCAAGGCCGCGGAACAGAGACACGCGGCAGGCTTACACACACACATGCATCCACAAAAAATATACGCCACACACACATATCCCACCCCCCATCCAACGCTCTTGACGCAAATCTCTTAGGGGTGATGGACGGCTGGGCGGCGCCTGAAGAGCTGCAGCCTGCCACCGTAGCCCCCACTCCCTCCCTTCTATTGCAAGTCTCGAGATGTATGTTGTAATATGTATATGTGCTTTGCTATGGAGGTTTTTTCCCACTCCAGACTGGGCCCCCTTAGGAGCCCAGTCTAGATTGTATTTTTTTACTCATCCTTCCCCAGCGTTTACCTTTTTCCCTTCTTTTACGGGGCGCCTTGTGGCGACCCATCAACATTCCTGTTCTGTAACCCTGTTTGTCTAATCTTGACTGGGTTTGTGCTGAAAAAAAAGTTTTGTTGTACTTGTGCAATGACAATAAAGACCTACCTACCTATTTTTTTGTAATTGTAAATGTGGTGCTAGAGAAGCAATTTTTGAAATTTCATTTTCCGGACCCAAAAAATATAAAAATGTTATGAGAACTTTTTGTGCATGCAAGGGCCTCGAAAAGGCGTCCAAACGGAGAGAAGAAAAAACACAGCTATTTCAATAGGGCCCTTGCTTAACTGCTTGGGCCCTAACCAGGATTTGATCCCAGTGCCTACTGTTTTGCAAGAAAAACACTATTTCACTGTACCCTGATAGTCACAGGGACAAACTGGGGAATATTTTTGTGGTAAAATTTCATAAGAAGCGCCCTGTCATTCATTATTTGATATATGCATGTATCACGGGTCGCGGGGCCCCACACACAGCACGTGTTCTGCGTTTATAGCGGGGCGGCTCTGTTTCTATGGCCCAGTCATGAAGGCTAGTGTTCTCCAAAACCTTGTCTCACTGTTTCTCACTCATAGCTGGCCAAAGTGGCCATGTTTTAAAAACGAGGCCCCCAAAATGTAAGCAACTGCCACAAAAAAGCAAAAGAAGAAACTAATCCTAAAGATTTCCCCTAGCTAATTCGTTGCACACTCAAGGTTTGATTATTCCATTGAGCTTGCCCTCACCCTCCTCGGGCGAGTACAGGTGCCAGATCGAGATTACGCAGTGGGTCGCTCGTTAAGCCGTCGTTAAATATTATGACTAATAATCACATAGAGGGATTAGTGTGTTTGTGCGCCCCGCTAATACCATGGCCTTCCACTTCTTACATAATGTCACATCAGGATGGTTCTTGGAAGCGGCTCAGTTGATGGTGGATGAGAGGGGGTCGGGTGGATGGGGATGGGGATGAGGGATGAATATCCTTCTGCAGCCTTGTGCGCGTAAACGTTGCGTTACCAGGAATTATCGACGAAAGTGCAGGAATGCTTCCGCTATAGCAACGCGAATTGCCAACAGATTAACAAGGAATTTTCATTGGGATCTAAAACTGAATGGAATTGTAGGTGTTGCATTTGTTGGCGGTTTAATAAAAGGGAGCTATTTTTACGGCGCATTTTTAGTAACAGTTAGAAAAACACATGTTCCCCTTACCCGTGTGCAATAGAGCTAAAGTCGGAATTCTGAAACATTTTTGGAAAAATACACCAATAAATCGCAAAAAAACTGCACAAGGTCACCACTATTTTTCAAAGTTAAAAGGGAACTACACTTTTTGAGGGGAATTTTGCCTATGATTGACAATTCTTATGAGAGACAATAATTTTCTAATGCGTTCTTACTCCTAAATAAACTTAATAAAAGTCCCCTTACAATGGAGCCAATGGGAGCCATGACGTCATTGCGTCTTTTACAACCGTAAAATCGAAACAAATAAAGATCCGAAAAGCACCAGAAATAAGTTAAAGTTAAACTTAAAGTACCCATGATTGTCACACACACACTAGGTGTGGCGAAATGATTCTCTGCATTTGACCATCACCCTTGATCACCCCCTGGGAGGTGAAGGGAGCAGTGAGCAGCAGCGGTGGCCGCGCCCGGGAATCACCTGAATATTGACCAAGTATCAGCAATATTTATATTATTAAGGTCAAAGACCTACATTTAGCGGATTATTGATCAGAGAGAGGCAACTTCCTTATGCTGCTGTATTGACATCATCGGCTGGTGAGCTGCTGCATATCTTCTGAGCTTGTGAAAGTTTATTGTGGGGACGGCGTGGCGAAGTTGGTAGAGTGGCCGTGCCAGCAATCGGAGGGTTGCTGGTTACTGGGGTTCAATCCCCACCTTCTACCATCCTAGTCACGACTGTTGTGTCCTTGGGCAAGACACTTCACCCTTGCTCCTGATGGGTGCTGTTTAGCGCCTTGCATGGCAGCTCCCGCCATCAGTGTGTGAATGTGTGTGTGAATGGGTGAATGTGGAAATACTGTCAAAGCGCTTTGAGTACCTTGAAGGTAGAAAAGCACTATACAAGTATAACCCATTTATCATTTATTTATAATTTATTCTAATTTATAAATCATGCCTTTCACCTGGACAGTAAAATTATGTGTACATAAAATGAAAAGTTGGTACATTTTGACAGCCAACTTAGACCCGGAAATGTGGAAAAAGACCAGAAAAGAAGCCTTGCTCCACTCCCTTTTTTTCTTCGTTCTTCATCTAAACAGAAATATATCAACATCCCAACAGTCGGCATCTGATTTGACAGCAGACATTGTGCAGTAAGTGATGTTTTATCATCTTTGTTGGCTCTCATGATGTCTGCAGTTACTAGTAATCAGTAAAAGGTCAAAGCAAAGGTAATGCGTTTTTGGAATTAAAGTGCTGCGTATTCTTAAAATGAGAAAAATGTATAATTATTACACGTTATCATACTGTATGTGCTTGTTACTACAATACATGTATACTTATATAACACAGTGAAGGTATTTGGATGTTTTTCAGAGAGCATTGGGAGTCACTCTCATTTTTCTCGCATGTGTTTACCAGTTAGAGTGCATTAAAAAAAAAAGAAAACCATTTGTGTGCTTGTCTTATACAAGGATTGTGACTATCCCAAATAAAGTTCAGTTCCCCTTTAAAGCAGGATTAAGTAGCTTTTTCATAACTTTTGGGATGATACATGGATTTACAACTAGTTGAATGACACCTGTGTCATGGCCTGAGGGGGTCTGTATCACTCTCACTGGCACTAAGCAACTTTGAGGAGGGTGGCAGCAACCTGCCACACAAAAACTACTAATGTGCTGACTTGCTTTATAGCCTACGTCACTGCCCCCTTTTCCCATACATTACAAAGACAGAAGTCGATGCGATGCAATTACTGCTGTCATGGCAGAAGCTGCAAAACAACCAAATAAACAAAAAGTTTCGTCCGCGGAGACAAAAAAAAGAAAAAGGGAGGCTACCCGGATAAAAGGACAGTCAAGGATCAACATTGGCCTGGCTTTTACTCGCTGGCGTGAGCTCAATGACGAAGTAGGATTTTTGGTCAATGCTGCTTTGGCTCTGTTCCTGCTGGACTAGTACCGTATTTTCCGGACCATAGGGCGCACTGGATTATAAAGCGCACTGCCGATGGTTAGTCTATTTTTGATAATTTTTCATGTATAAGGCGCACCAGATTATAAGGCGCATTAAAGGAGTCATATTATTATTTTTTCTTTCTAAACTGAAAACACTTCCTTGTGGTCTACATAACATGTAATGATGGTTCTTTGGTCAAAATGTTGCATAGATTATGTTTTACAGATCATCTTCAAGCCGCTTTCTGACAGTCGCTTCAGGATGCGCCGTTTTGTGGGCTGTCTTATTTACGTGGCTCACCTTTGGCAGCGTCTTCTCCCCGTCATCTTTGTTGTAGCGGTGTAGCGTGCAAGGATGGGGGTGGAAGAAGTGTCAAAAGATGGAGCTAACTGTTTTAATGACATTCAGACTTTACTTAAATCAATACCGGAGCAGCATCTCCTCATCCGGAAACAACAACAAAATGTGTCCCGTGAACTCTAATAACTAAAGTTCCTTGGGTGAATAATGTAAACTCACTACACCGGTATGTTTTAGCGCTTTCATGGCGAGTTTACTGACATATATAATTAAGTACTTTACACTACTTTATTTTAGAAATGGCAACAGCAGAGGATGAATGTCCCATAACAAGAATATAGAGGAAAAAGAAGAAGCTTATCGACTACGGTGTCGGCACGGACTACAAAGGCGGACTCACGCAATTTTTCAGGATTTATGCAGATCCCAAATACAGATCAGCAGGTACCAGAAGGTAAGAAAAGTTGCTTTTGCTTAATATTGCGAAACAAAATGCCAGATAATATGTCTTACCTTATACACACACCATAATAATACTCCAATGTTGAAGCACATCAAACGGTGCAGCCTACACTTATCTCTTATGTTTGACTGCCATCTACTGGTAACAGTTATCATTAAACTTTTTACCAAATAAAATTGCTTTGAGGTGGGTAAGCTCAACCAAACCTATCCCTTACATTAGGCGCACCGGGTTATAAGGCACACTGTCGAGTTTTGAGAAAAAAAAAGGATTTTAAGTGTACCTTCTAGCCCAGAAAACACGGTAAGTACCTTTCAATGCTCGAATCAATATGATAATGCTAATGTTAGCTATCAGAAATGTGCAAGGTAGCAATAAATAGCCACCAGCTTGTTAGTTCACAGTTCCACACTGACATGACCAACCACGCAACAAACTCAAAAGTACTGTATAAAGAAAAAAACTTGCGATGACCGCAAATATAAAGTTTGAGTAAAATATGCAGGTTCCTTCTGTGGAAAAGATCAGTCATACTGAATCATTGTGGTATTATCGTGTCAGTTTGTATGTACGTGACAGTAGTTTCTGACGATTTACGACACTATGCGCTGGTCCTCACGGGAAATGCGGTCTTCCTTCTGGCAAAAAACAACCGCTTTGGTCCACTGCCGCCGCCCAAATCAACCGAAACTGAAAGTTCTTAAGTGGGGCTTTAAAGTTGAGTCCATCTTTTTCACTCTGTTCATTTTTTTCTTTTTCTGTATGTTTGCACCTCTCTGACTTTTCAAATCCTTTGTCTTTGCACTTTTTCCTCTGTGTTCTTCAATTTGCTTCTTCTTTTCTCTGCGTCTTGCTCACGTTTTCACCCTTCCTTCCGTTGTAATTTGCTACCCACAGTAAAGATTGGAGTCATATAGTGTACATTTGAGATTACGGTCACTTGTTTATTTCAGTGTATTAGGGTTGTACGGTAGACCGGTATTAGTATAGTACCGCGATACTAATTAATCATATTCGGTACTATACCGCCTCTGAAAAGTACCGGTCCGCTACCCCCCCGTGCCCCTGTCGTCGTCACGTCGTGTCATTGCTGGTTTACGAGCAGACGAGCATGTTCGGTAGCGCACAACCACGGAGTACTTACAAGCAGACACAGTGTGTAGACAGAAAAGGGAGAACGGACGCAATTTGGCTTAAAAACTAACAATAAAGGTGAAGTTATAACACTGAAACACCCACAGGAAGAGATGCTTTAAGACATGGCTAGCTAACTAGCAGCTAAAGTCCAGCCCCAGTCTGCAGTGTTTTAGCTACTTCTAAATCACTAATCCTCGCCTCCATGGCGACAAATAAAGTAAGTTTATTACAAGTATCATCCCTGCAGGACGAGGAATAGCTAAACATGCTTCACTACACACCGTAGCTCACCGGCTTCACAATGTAAACAAACGCCATTGGTGGATCTACACCCAACATCCACTGTAATGATACCAAGTACAGGGGTGTATCGAGTCGATACTACTATGATTACGTCGATATTTTTTGGCATCACAAAATCTTCTTTTGTTTTTTTTATTCAAATTATGTTTATAAACTCAGGAAATATGTCCCTGGACACATGAGGACTTTGAATATGACCAATATATCATCCTGTAATGACTAGGTATCGGATTGATACCCAAATTTGTGGTATCACCCAAAACTAATGTAAAGCATCCAAACAACAGAAGAATAAGTGATTAATACATTTTAACAGAAGTGTAGATAGAACATGATAAAAGAGAATGTAAGCAGATATTAACAGTAATTGAACATGTAGATTAACAATTAATTTTCTACCACTTGTCCAAAATAATAGAATGACACAATATGTTACTGCTTATGTCAGCAGACTAAATTTGGAGCCTTTGTCTGCTTACTTACTAATAAAAGACAAGTTGTCTTGTATGTTCACTATTTTATTTAAGGACAAACTTGCAATAAGAAACATATGTTTAATGTACCCTAAGATTTTTTGTTAAAATAAAGCCAATAATGCTATTTTTTGTGGTCACCCTTATTTAGAAAAGTATCGAAAAGTACCGAAAAGTATCGAAATAGTACCGCTACCAAAATATTGGTATCTGGACAACACTACAGTATAAACTGTTCATTTATAATAACAATAGATGTTTTTAAAGAAGTGGCCAGGGTAACTAGTCCAAGCAGCATGACCATTAGTTGAGTTGTGTGCCTCGTTAAAGTACTTTGTGACTATGCTCCAGCAAACAGCCTGCTTCCAGGAGCGTGACAGAACACCCTCCGAGATTTGCCCATCTTACATTCATACATTGTATTCGGGGCTTGCAGCCGGCAGCCCTTTTTTCACTACAATTCCTCCATTTTTGCCTGAAAAGGATAATAATGATCTTTAAAGGGTAGTGTGAGATGTGCACAAGTCAAGAAGCCGCCCACTTGGTAATTAGCAACCCCTTAATTTTTTTTCCCCTAACAGGCAGAACTAATTACACAAGCTGCCACCATTGCTGATTTCCCACAAGGCAGTGCTCGTCAGCAAAAATCGCTTCCTCTTACTTCCACCCTCCCACCGACACCCCCTCGTGGCTGCCGACCAATCAGGCGTCAGTTTCCAGGACAAGACACACACAAGAGGACGGAAAGCAAAAACGACTGCGTCATGCAGATTTTTTTCAAAATAGTAGGGGTCTAATATACTAAAAGTTTGCGTGTATTAAAACACATTTCAACTTGATAGCGCACGCAAAGCTGATCTACTAAGCTCCTCCCTTAAATTAGCAAAATAGAGTGTCTGTCTCTTTGTATATTTAAGTTAAAGTTAAAGTACCAATAATTGTCACACACACACTAGGTGTGGGGAAATTATTCTCTGCATTTGACCCATCACCCTTGATTGCCCCCTGGGAGGTGAGGGGAGCAGTGGGCAGCAGTGGGGGCAGTGCCCAGGAATCATTTTTGGTGATTTAACCCCCAATTCCAACCCTTGATGCTGAGTGCCAAGCAGAGAGGTAATGGGTCCCATTTTTGCAGAATATATGCAGGTTATCATCTATATTTAGCACATCTGGAATATCTTTGCAAAGTGGCACAGTTATGCACAAACGGCTGTGAGAAAGGAGGCGATCGCGCTGCATAGACAGGATAATATTCCATCTGTGTGCGTGTCAACATATTTGAACTGTCAAAAATAAAGATACTAAACATATCGTCAATCTTTAGGCATGGCACGATTCCATTCGATTCGATTCTTGAGGGTAACGATTCGATTGAGAATCGATTCTCGATACAAAATCCATACTTTTTAATAAAATTTGGTGCCAGTTCCCCGATTAACTACATTACCCCAGAAAACAGATAAACAGCTGTGATACATTTCTATATTACTTAAAAGAAAACTGGTTTTGTCTGATAAAATTCTACCCAAACATTTAATAAAGTCAAATACAAATAAGACAGCAAGAGAAGTATCCCACACTTCTCTCTTCTAAAGTAAATGTGGACAAGCAGATATGGGCATCTACATCAACAATATGATTTGTCTGAGTGGCTGGACAGCACAAATTAAAAGAAAAAAAAATGTTTATACATTTTTTTGAATGGATTAAGAATCGTTACAAATCCGAATTGCGAGTCATTCGAAAATGCCCTTTTTTTTTTTACATACTTCATACTTACACTAACGATCCAGTTGAAAGTTGCCACATTAGTGACGTTTTTCCCATTGGTGAGGTCAGCGGATTACCCATATATGGTAAAGTTTTACCCGAAGACAAAAAACTTTGGGTAAAACCATTACTTAGTACTATTGTAGTCCAACGCTGTAGTCAAAAAGCTCCTTCTTTATTCTCTACCCTCTTGTTGTGGGGCAGACGATCTCATACATGCACATGCATCCTCCGCTGTTGCCATTTCTAATACAAAGTAGCGTATAGTTCTGACTAGTAATGTCCCGATACCAATATTTTGGTACCGGTACCGGTACATACAAGACAACTTGTCTTTTAGTAGTAAGTAAACAAACTAAGGCTTCTAATTTAGTCTGCTGACATATGCAGTAACATATTGTGTCACGTTCCATTTAATTATTTTGTCAAAATTATTAAGGACAAGTGGTAGAAAATGTATTATTAATCTACTAGTTCATTTACTGTTAATATCTGCTTACACTTCTATCTACACTTTTGTTAAAATGTAATAATCAGTTATTCTTCTGTTGTTGAGATGCTTTACATTAGTTTTGGATGATTTGGGTATCAATCCGATACCACGTAGTTACAGGATCATACATTGGTCATATTCAAAGTCCTCATGTGTCCAGGGACATATTTCCCGAGTTTATAAACATAAAATAACATTTTTAAAAACGAAAGAAGATGTTGTGATGCCAAAAAATATCGACGTAATCATAGTAGTATCGACTAGATACACTCCTGTACTTGGTATCATTACAGTGGATGTTGGGTGTCCACCAATGGCGTTTGTTTACATTTTGACGCCGGTGAGTTCCGGTGTGTAGTGAAGCATGTTTAGCTATTCCTCGTCCTGCAGGGATGATACTTGTAAGAAACTTACTTTATTTGTCGACATGGAGCCGAGGATTAGTGATTTAGAAGTAGCTAAAACACTGCAGACTGGGGCTGGACTTTAGCTACTAGCTAGCTAGCCATGTCTTAAAGCATCTCTTCCGGTGGGCGTTTCAGTGTTATAACTTCAACATTATCGTTAGTTTTTAAGCCAAAATGCGTCCGTTCTCCCTTTTCCGTCTACTCACATTGTCTATTTGTAAGTACTCTGTGATTATGCGCTGCCGAACATGCTCCTCTGCTCGTAAACCAGCAATGACACGACGTGACGATGACGAGGGGGTGGGGTGTCGTGGACCGGTACTTTTCAGAGGCGGTATAGTACCGAATATGATTCATTAGTATCGCGGTATACCGTACAACCCTAGTTCTGACTTATATCTGTCAGTAGACTTGCTATGAAAGCGCTAAAAACTACAACAAAGAGAAGACACCGTCGAAGTAGAGCCACGAAAATAAGACGGCGCATTTTGAAGATGGTCTGTAAAACATAATCGATGCATAATTTTGACCAAAGAACCATCATTACATGTTATGTAGACCACAAGAAAGTGTTCTGAATGTAGAAAAATCCTAATATGAACCCAATTCAATTGATTCGCTTTGAGGTCTGCTGCGTTCTTTTTTATGGTGTTTGTTGTTCATAAAGGAGCTAGCGGTGCAGGCTCCGCTGCTCGGGACCGAGTAATATATCTCCTGTAGGAAAAAAAAAAAGAATTACAATATGCATTTTCTTGCATTTGGATCATTCCAGACGTGCCCTCACAACACCGCAGCGCCTTCCAGAGCCCACCTTCAGCATGCTAAAAGTAGATTCTTGTTGTCAAGATCACACTTCTATATCGCCCAGAAAATTGTCTCCATGGTGACCGCCAGTATACACGCAAAAACTTCATTTAAATAGGGCGGTCTGCAGCACATCTGCACTTGTTGTCAATTGCACACGTAGTCTTAATACACGCCCACTAATTGTACACGCAATTTTATAGTTTGTACACACTGGTTAGCATGTGCTATCTGGATCTTATTAGATTAGGCCCTTACCCTGGATTTTCACTGGATACGTAACGGCTGCTGAACAGCAACACCGCGGAAAGTCCATCAACACCCACAAGCGACTACTTTATATATATATTTTTTGTCGCAAACCACACAACTGTAACACCATACCTGGCGAGCGTTGTACACACAAATAATTTAATGCAACTCCCGCTAAGAAATAATCTTGCTAACCCGCTAATCAACTGGTATTTGACACATGTCCTCCTATCCCCATATATACACTGCGAAAAAGAGCTGTTAAAATATAAGATAAAAAGACAGAATTTAGAAAAAAATACTAAAAACAAGTGAAATTAACACGCTGCATGGACAGATATTTTTACTTGATTAGACATCTTAAATTAAGATTTGTATATCTGGAAATTAGCAGGAATTTTGAGATATAAATAAGGATTATATTCTTAAAACAAACATTATTAAACTTGTGATTCTTAAATTAAACATCCTCAAGATGTTTCAGAATCTTTAAACAAGATTTTTTTATGTGGGGAAAAACACAAAGAATCTTATTTGAATAGTTATTTTCTCAATTCTAACATTTTTAAACGAGATGTAGAAAAATATATTTATTTAGAGTAGTCAATGACCAAAAAAAGGTCAATAGCTCTTAAAACTAGGGCAATTTCTAGAAATACAATTTCAACTCTTGGCAAGTGGCAAATAATTTGCAGTGTACTGTTGCTTCCTGGCATATGGCTGCATATGATTCTTTAATGTTGGACCAACAGAATCAGCATGTCCTCATCCATTTGTATCAGCGAGGTGAAATTACTTCTAAAAACCTTCAACAAGTTGACTTCATGCCGGTCGCCGCCCATCAGGTAGTGTCAAAGGCACAATATGATCCGCCTTGGAAACTGAGTATTTCATTTTGAAAGTAAATTGGATCCTTTATTTTGTGTTTGTGCATGACTTCCTGTCCAACGCAAGCGGTCTGACACAAAGACTTGAATAGAAACGAAAAGTGTCGGCGGCGTTTTTCTGCTGCCGTTATTCATCCAGTGGAAATCTGGATTTAGTGTCTGAAGAAGAATGGGCATAATAAATGAGCAGTTGATTAACTGCATGCTAAGATGAATCTTGTCTTAAAGGCCTACTGAAACCCACTACTACCGACCACGCAGTCTGATAGTTTGTATATAAATGATGAAATCTTAACATTGCAACACATGCCAATACGGCCGGGTTAACTTATAAAGTGCAATTTTAAATTTCCCGCTAAACTTCCGGTTGAAAATGTCTATATATGATGACGTATGCGCGTGACGTCAATCGTTGAAACGGAAGTATTGGTACCCCATTGAATCCAATACAAAAAAGCTCTGTTTTCATCTCAAAATTCCACAGTATTCTGGACATCTGTGTTGGTGAATCTTTTGCAATTTGTTTAATGAACAATGAAGACTGCAAAGAAGAAAGTTGTAGGTGGGATTGGTGTATTAGCGGCTGGCTGTAGCAACACAACCAGGAGGACTTTGACTTGGATAGCAGACGCGCTAGCCAACGCTAGCCGCCGACTGCACGGATGATCGGGTGAAGTCCTTCGTCCTTCCGTCGATCGCTGGAACGCAGGTGAGCACGGGTGTTGATGAGCAGATGAGGGCTGGCGTAGGTGGAGAGCTAATGTTTTTATCATAGCTCTGTGAGGTCCCGTTGCTAAGTTAGCTTCAATGGCGTCATTAGCAACAGCATTGTTAAGCTTCGCCGAGCTGGGAATTATTAACCGTGTATTTACATGTCCTTGGTTTAATAGTATTGTTGATCTTCTGTCCATCCTTCCAGTCAGGGATTTATTTATTTTGTTTCTATCTGCATTTGAGCCCGATGCTATCACGTTAGCTCAGTAGCTAAAGAGCTTCGCCGATGTATTGTCGTGGAGATAAAAGTCACTGTGAATGTCCATTTCGCATTCTCGACTCTCATTTTCAAGAGGATATAGTATCCGAGGTGGTATCCGTGATCCACAATAGAAAAAGGAGAAAGTGTGGAATCCAATGAACCCTTGTACCTAAGTTACGGTCAGAGCGAAAAAACATACGTCCTGCACTGCACTGTAGTCCTTCACTCTCACTTTCCTCATCCACAAATCTTTCATCCTCGCTCAAATTAATGGGGTAATCGTCGCTTTCTCGGTCCGAATCTCTCTCGCTGCTGGTGTAAACAATGGGAAAATGTGAGGAGTCCTTCCTCCGGTGACGTCACACTACTTCCGGTATAGGCAAGGCTTTTTTTCATCAGCGACCAAAAGTTGCGACCTTTATCGTCGTTGTTCTCTACTAAATCCTTTCAGCACAAATATGGCAATATCGCGAAATGATCAAGTATGACACATAGAATGGATCTGCTATCCCCGTTTCAATAAAAAAATGTCATTTCAGTAGGCCTTTAAAGCAATTCAAGTGAAATAAAGCGCTAATGCAGGCATTAGGTGCTGTTTATTCAGTAAACCCTTAATATATTTTTCAAAACTGTTTACTTTCTGCATAATCATCAATTAGCCAATTGTTATTATTATGATAATTGATTACATTTTTTATAGCACCTTTCGAGACTCCCGAAGCTGTTTATTTACACTGAGAACCTATTATTCAGGTCACACACTGTAGCGGTAAACTACATTTATAGCCATTTAAAGTGGTTACTAATTAGCACAAACAGCCTCTGCCGCCATCATCAACCATTCATTCAGATTTATGCACCAGTGTGGTGCACGGTGCTGGCTACGCAGTAACATGTTGAAGTGTAATGTCGAGAGGTATTATTCCCATTCTCATGAGCACAATGATGGAGGATGATTGACAAGTATTGCATACTGGCTACCAAAAACGGTTTAAAATGATGAGATTTGCATGGAGCACCTTTTTTTTGTGGTGGGCTTCTGGCCAAAAACGCTGCAGGAGTCGCGGGTGTCATTTCACACACTGGCAAGATAGAAGATCCCATTGTCCTTCACATGATGCGTTTTTGTAGCGCAGCAGTCATCTAATTCTACCTCGCTATCAGTAATAGCTCGCGATCGATAAGGCTTTATGTTTCTCGCCCGCCTTTGCATGCACTCTTCCTCTTATGGAAATAAATATACAGTTTTTCACGTTTTGCAAGAATGCAGTGATGCTTTGACATTAATGTGACTAAAGGGCAAATCAGTGATAAGCACAATTGAAAGAGCTGTCTATGGTGCTGAAATAGGTATTTTGAATTTTAATTTTAAAAAAAACAACGTTTTTCTTTTAGGCGGCACGACACAATGGCCGCACGTATGACGATGATTTGTTTTTCAATGGCGCGACAATGTGCTAATCCACTGGACGTGACACAACAAGCACCTGGGATTCAAATGAGAGCTCCACTTGTTTGTTATTAGCAACGAATGCGGCTCTAAACAACAATGGGGGGCCTCACAGACAAAAAAACAAAAAACATTATGGCTACAGTCCAGTTATGCTGAACAGTTGATAGAACTTCTTTGTGACGACTATTTATGACTCGCTAGACTCTATAACGACCACAGTTGACGGCATCAAGAATTTGGCCACTTAGGAGGACATAAACCAACAAGCCGCCGCAGGTTTTATGTTTCACGTTGCACCTGCAGGCGGACAGGAAACACAAGCCGTCTGCCTCGTAACCGATTTTTCGAGGCGTATCCTGACGGGGGAAGAGGTCGCCCCGGCTATTTATATCTTGCTAATGCAGAGGTCGTATACCTTCCATGTCAACAGAAGCAACATCCGCCTCACAACACGGCAAAATCAATTTTTTTCCGCCTCCATTTCTTGGAATGTCTTATTGGTTCATGTTTGGCTATCGAAACAGACATCGTGGATTTTTATTTAGCAGGAATATGCAAGCACAACTTCCCTGAAACTTTGCCTTTTCAATGAACTATACACACACTAAACATGAACTGTGTTTTTAGCACCGGTGCAAACACAACATAAGAGGCTGTAGGTGATCTGGGGTCCCCATGGCATAGACCCAATAGTTAAGCTTCAAAAAAGGGCAATTAGAATAATACACAAAGCGTGCTACTATGAACCTACCAATCCATTATTTATAAGTTCTAATGTGTTAAAATGTTCAGATATTGTGTTTTTAAAAATAATGGAAATTATGTTTCGAGTAAAGAACAACAGCCTTCCAGCTTGTATTCTTAGGTTATTTAAATTAAAAGGAGAAAACTATAATTTACGGGGGATATTGATTTTTGAAACAGGTAAAGTAAGAACGAATATAAAATACAAATGTATTTCAGTTTAAGGAGTTAAATCAGGGGTTCCCCAAACTACGGCCCGCGGGCCGGATCCTGCCCCCCAGCATCCAAAATCCGGCCCACAGGAAGTCCCAAGTTAAAAAATGTTTTATTTTATTTTATTTTATTTTTTTAAATCTTTCCTTTCTAATCCATTTTCTACCGCTTGTTACTCTTGGTGTCTCCTAGCCGCTCAGGCAAATCATATAGTCTAAAAATGAATTTTCCCATCGATACTGTGACAATGTTAAATGTTGATGAACATCAATGTTGATGTTAAATGACAAAACGGATTATAAAGACAATGTATATATGTATATACACACATATATATATATATATATATATATATATATATATATATATATATATATATATATATATATATATATATATATATATATATATATATATATATATATATATACATATATATATATATATATATATATATATATATATATATATATATATATATATATATATATATATATATATATATATATATATATATATATATATATATATATATATATATATATATATATATATATATATATATATATATACACAGCCTGGCCCCCGGCCAAGTTTTTTTAACCCAATGTGGGCCCGAGTGAAAAAGTTTGGGGACCCCTGAGTTAAATGGCGGGACAAGCTCAGTGATGAGTTGAAGACATGTACTTCTTTGTTAAGGTTTAAGAAAGCCTTGAAAGGCGAAATAATGGAAAATTATAAAATATAGTAACAATTACTTTCATCCCATCAATTTTTTGAACGTTGATGTTCCAGGCATTCTAATTTTCAGTGCATGTATAGAATAGGCTTATATAAGCCTTAGCTTGAGCCTATTCCTTTTTCGGTCATTCTTTTTATTTTATTTTTGTGTGTAAAAGTGTATGATTGTCAATATGATTAATTTGTGTTGTTAAATTGATCACACAAAATGGTTGATTATGATTATATGACCGAAATAAACTCATTTCAATCATGCATACCATGGCAACAACATCTGAAGCATGTGTAGCAGCAAAATAATCCACTACTTCTGTAAAATCAGTGATTGGCTTATTGCAACAACGAAAAGAAAAGGGATCGGTCCCAATGTGTCATCCCGCCAGCACACACTTATCCATCTGTTGCTTTAACGTTAGGTATCGGGTGACCTCATTTGCCCACCCGCCCCTTCCGCTGACCCGGTTGTTTATTAATCAGACTTTTGCCCAGTGGTCCCGCTTGACTGGTGTCACATGGAGTCAGCGACCACCCAGTGATAAGAAGCTTAGCAAAACGTGCGACAGTTTACAAACAGTGATACAGCAGGCTTGACAGATGCAACACAATAACGCGGCATTATTTATTTCTTTTTTTTTTTTACTCATAAAAAAATCTTAAAATAATCATCACTTCCTGCTGCGCTCTACGGTCAAAAGCCCCTGCATTGACATTAACCCCGTGACCAAGCGCCCATTAAGTAAACAAAGGTATTAAAGGCAGCATTGGGGATGAACAAATAGGTAAATACATCCTTCTAACATCTGGGCAAACAAAATCACATGGTGCGTTGCGGGATTACCATATGGTGCACCATTGCTTTCACTTTTGGAATTCTAATACTTTGCCGGTGTGGATCGGAATCTGCCTTTAAAGTATCTTATTGGTACAGTTGTCACTCCTTTATGTGTCATCAGTCTGACGTCATCCCTGATCCCTGATTGTTTCCACCTGTTCCCCATTACCCCCATTTGTCTTCCTTCCCTTTGTTCTGTGCCAGAATGTCTCGTTGTCTCGTGCATTTCCAGCATCATTCCCAAGCCTTGTCTCGTCTTGTCCTGAGTTATCCAGATCCTAAATTTCCAAGTTGGTATCCTGAGTTTTCCTTTCGCCTCTTAAGCAGAGTGAATTTTTGTCTGTCAAGTTTTCAAGTTGAAGTGGTGAGTTCAGTTTACTTTTACCGTCTCTTCTTTTCTTCATTTTTGAGTGACTTTTTGTTAATTATTTTTCTAGACCCAAAACAGTGTAGAAGCTTTATAGCCCATTGTTTTTCCCTCCTTTTGGGGCGTCTTTTGTTGTTTAAATATTATAGTTATATTCCTCGCTAGTGTAGTTAGAGATTGATATTTTTGTTTCCTCCTTTCGGAGTGATTTTCGGTTTGTTTACTTTTTGTGAAACCTTTTCACCTATAGTTGTTAAAGTTTATAGCCGTTGTTTTATTGCCCTGACTCAAGAGGTCAAAAGTGAACATTTCAAAATAAAAGCCTGGCGGATTGTTCTCCACCTCTGCATCTGAGTCCTATTTTTGATCAAGTCCTGACAACAGTGGCTTGTAATAAGGAGTTGTCGTGGCAACCTTGCACTTATGATCGGTGGACCAGCCAGGACACCTCTCGCTAATGAGACCTTTTTTAGCCTTGAATCCAAAAAAAGCCTTTATTGGCTCTCATTACATACTCCAAATAAGCCTCGATTTATAGTTAACTGCTGGGTCTCCCTTTTGGCACCTGGTGTGTAGTCTACAAAATCAAATGACCACCTGCGTCATTATGCAAAACCAACTTTTCTCACATATGTGTATTTGTGATCTGCATACATTTGAAATCAAACTGTGGAGGCATTGCGGAGATACTTACAAAAAAATATCTTGCCTTCCTTGCAACTTTTGCCAAACGAGCTGTTTGGAATGTGCACAATTGGTGACATCACAAATGGAGTAAACCGTCCATTTATAGTATTAGACTTAGAATTAGACCAACTTTAATGATCCACAAGGGAAATTGTTCCACACAGTAGCTCAGTTACAAAGGATGGAAAGTGTAAGGATGGAAAGGATAATGCAGGTATAAAGTAGACAAAAAATGTACCGTAGTAGCAATATAAAATATAACATATATGTAATATTTACATATTATATATACAGTATATAATATATACTGATATACTATATTATTATATTATATTATATTATATTATATGATAATATTAATATAATAATAATAATATAATATATAAGAGTATTGTGCGAGTCCGCCATTGTAGTCCACGGCGTAGTCAATAAGCTTCTTCTTTTTCTCTATCTTCTTGCTGTGGGGCAGACTGGCTCGTACATGCACATGCATCCTTCGCTGTTGCCATTTCTAATATATCCATCTCCATCCATTTTCTACCGCTTATTCCCTTCGGGGTCGCGGGGGCCCTGGAACCTATCTCAGCGACAATCGGGCGGAAGGCGGGGTACACCCTGGACAAGTCGCCACCTCATCACAGGGCCCCGTTTCTAATATAAAGTAGCGTAAAGTTGTAACGTACAGCTGTCAGTAGGCTCGCCATGGAAGCGCTAAAAACTACAACAAAGTGGGCGGAGAGGTGACGCTGTCAAAGTGGAGGCACGTAAATAAGACGGAGCATCCTGAAGAGACGGTCATAAAGCGGCTGTAAAACACAATCTATGCAACATTTTGACCAAATAACCACCATTGCATGTTAAATATACCACAAAGAAGTGTTTTAAATGTGGAAAATAATCATAATATGACCGTTTTAAGTAGCCCAAGGCCAATAAATGCTGTGGCTGTAGCAACCTTCAAGCTTATTTGATTTTCTTTTTTATTCCCCGCGTTGGATTTAAAGTAGTGTTTGGAGTCCATTAGCTTTAAGAACTTCTATATGCACTTTAAAATGTTGCTCCTCAGCTGTTGGTGTAAAAGTTATGTGTTGCACTTGTTGTGCTGTTGTTCCCATGAATTAACTTATTAGCTGTCAGATCGTGGACTTTGGGGTGTTTTGTTTTCCCGGAATGCAAAGGAAAGTTGGAGCGGGCAAGGCGTGAAGGTAAGGACATATTTATTTAAACACTAACAAAAGGAACAAACAAAAAGCGCGCACAAGGGCGGAAGTACAAACTTGGTTAATGAAAACAAAAGACTAGCACAAAGGCAATTAACTATGAACATGAAATATACAACACTTACTGTGGCATGAAAAACGTGCATGGAACAATGGCTTTGAATGAAAGGCAGCAGAGTTAATGTCGCCAGGCTGACTGCCTGGCTACTACAAGTTTAAATACTGGTGACATGATTAGTGAAAACAGGTGCATGACTCAAAATGTGAAACAGGTGAAACTAATGGTTGCTAAGGTGACAAAACAAGGGAGTGACAAAGCAGGAACTAAGTGTACAAAACCCAAACAAAACATAACTTAAACAAAACATGATCACAGACATGACATTAGCACTATTAATGCTGGCTAAGCAGTGTGCTCCTCACCACTATCACAACATTGGTTCTGTGGCTGCTGGTGCAATATACTTTGTAATAAATGAACATGTGGTCAAAGTGAACTACAGTACATCTTCCTTTTCACATGTTTATGCACTGAAAGTCATTATAAAAGTTAAAGATTTGTTGTCATATCTGAGTTTTCAACTGCCTCTCTCCAATTATTACCTGCTTCCATTTAATGCCTTTAATTTTGGATGAAATATCCTTAATTTGGCTATGGTACATTATTGTCATTATTATTATTATTATTATTATTATTATTATTAAATAAGGCTTTCAAATGACACATTTTTATCAGACTAATCACAGGCTTGAATAATCACATTTAAAAATATTCATTTTTAGTCTATATTATTCAATCAATCAATCAGAATTCATTTATATAGTCCTTAATCACAAGTGTCTCAAAGGGCTTCACAAACTCATGACATCCCCTGATATAAATCCACATCAGTTAGTCAAATAAATTTTGCCTGAGCAAAGAGACTGAAGAAAGAAGGGAATATGTATGCACCTAACATGTTTAATAAACACCTTGAAAAATGTGTAATTATATTAATATTGACAATGGATTAGGCTGCAATAACATGTTAATACAGCACTATTGTTTACATGAGATATGTTGCACTGATCTTAATAAAGAAATCTAAACACAGATGTCGCTAAAAGCAAGCCCCGTTCTTATATTTTCATGTTCGGCCTTGACGCTGAGCCATTTTGTTATGTGACAATTGACCGCCCAGTTTTATTGTTCAGGCGCGGCAATTCACTTTAATACCGTAATGCATGACATAATACCATGGAAGGCCATTTTAATCAAGTGTTGAGTTCAAGGGCAATGACCCGTTGTCCCTACAAGGCAATACTTGACAACTGGGAAGTGTATCCAGGACACCTTGAGACTCTCAATTCATTTACAGTGCATCAATGCTTCCTTCGGTGTCATTATATATAGGGTTAACTTCGTCATCTGCCTATCTATGTCAAAATTCACGCTAGAGTTGAACTGCCAATTAAAAGGTGGGAAAAAGACATGTACACGTCCCTTAAGTGTCAGGACTTGATGACTGTGGTTCTATTATAAGTGGCTTGATTAACCCTGGTTACTACTAAAAGACATTGAAAAGCTACACTGCAGCGTCTAAAGTTGTTGTTTAATCCCCTACCCAGCATCCTTTGCAGTTCAAGGTCACCTATAGCTATTCTGGCCATACCTGCTTGCTTCTTCCCGTGGCAATCAAACAAATACAAAGTAAAAGCATAGCTCTCACAGGCATTCAATTATCATAGACCAGGTTTCATGGCACGACTTTGTCCACATTTCATTTCTCCCTGGAATTTCTTGCCAACGTTATTAAAGCAGACATGACAGACTGCCACTACAGTTCTGATTATTATGCTTAGGTTGTTTTTTTTAGCTGACCGTGACTACACTTTACAATACACTTTTCTCAACAACACAGTGGAATCTTCACCTATTTTTGGGAGAGAGGCTCATTTGTTGGTAATATAACGATGATGACAGGCTACCCTTACACCTTATAGCAGTGGTCCCCAACCTTTTTGTAGCTGCGGACCGGTCAACGCTTGAAAAAAAAACGGGGGGGGGGGGGGGGGGTTATATATATATTGATATATAATGTATATATTGTGTTTTTTATGTTGATTTAATTTTTTTTTTTTTTAATTTTTTTTTTTAAATTTTTTTTTTTAAATTGTATTTATTTTTTCCATTTCTTGTGCGGCCCAGTACCAATCGGCCCGGTGGTTGGGGACCACTGCCTTATAGGATGTAGCAGACAAGGATAGATTTCAGGTACACATTTTAATTTCCCTCCCATGTTAACAACACCAAAGTTTGTAGACTGGAGGTGGATCTACATTTCTTGAAATTTCTTGCCTACATTATTGAAGCTGCAGACACGGCAGACTCCCCGTACAGTTGTGGATATTGTGTTTGGACTGCATGTTGTTATTCACCAGACTTTACCCAGCGACTTTCACCACATTTAATTTCCCTCCCTGTGTCCTAAAAAAGACCTAATCCGTCCGGATGATCGCCACAATTGGTATCCAATTGCACTGCGGGAAAGCCTGCTGAGCAAGCTAATGTTTGGTGGCCAAGTTGTTCGGTGTTAAGTGGCTTCACCTCATCAGTTTTGATAGCTTTGGAAATGGCTTCTGAGATTGTTCAAAGGATTTGTTTCGTAGGCTGGGACACAATTTGTCGATTTTAACTCAGAATTACACATTTGATCAAAAAGAACAGGGGTGTCAAACTCATTTTAGCTCAGGGGCCGCATGGAAGAAAATCTGTGCACAGGCGGGCCGAACTATTAAGAACATGGCACTAAAACTAAAAAATAAAGACAACTTCGGATTGTTTTCTTTGTCTTACTTTGGCCAAAAATAGAACAAACACATTCTGTAAATATTACAATAAAAATATAGAACAAAATAAAGTTTAGATCGATGAAGGAAAGAAGAAAGTGAATGAATGTTTACAACTGAATAAATGTACATATGCATAAAAATGTGTTTTCTTTTTGTATTATATTTTTTAATGAATTAAGTAATGTTTATGAAAACCTTTTTCCAAAACACAATATAGAATGTGAGATATAACAGCATAATACAGTGGTTCTCAAATGGGGGTACGCGTACCCCTGGGGGTACTTGAAGGTATGCCAAGGGGTACGTGAGATTTTTTAAAAATGTCTGTCAAAAAGAACTGTGAAAAGAAACGCAATATTCAGTGTTGACAGCTAGATTTTTTGTGGACATGTTCCATAAATATTGATGTTAAAGATTTATTTTTTTGTGAAGAAATGTTTAGAATTAAGTTCATGAATCCAGATGGATCTCTATTACAATCCCCAAAGAGGGCACTTTAAGTTGATGATTACTTCTATGTGTAGAAATCTTTATTTATAATTGAATCACCTGTTTATTTTTCAACAAGCTTTTAGTTATTTTTATATCTTTTTTTCCAAATAGTTCAAGAAAGACCACAACAAATGAGCAATATTTTGCACTGTTATACAATTTAATAAATCAGAAACTGATGACATAGTGCTGTATTTTACTTCTTTATCTCTTTTTTTCAACCAAAAATGCTTTGCTCTGATTAGGGGGTACTTGAATTAAAAAAATGTTCACAGGGGTACATCACTGAAAAAAGGTTGAGAACCACTGGGATAATGCATACATTTATCATTTGTTTTCAAAACGCTTACACTGTGGGACCCCATTTTTATGATTTGATGGGGTCCCCGGGACCCAATTTTGAAAATTCCTAGCGCCAACACTGATGGAATATTGGTGCGTGCAAAACAGCAGCAGGTGGCTGTGGCCCGCGGGCCGGTTCTAATACTAATCAAATATCCTCCCGGGGGCCATGGATAATTCACCCGGCCCACAGGCCTTGACTTTGACACCCCTGTGCTAGAAAGTTTGTTTTGGGAATGCCAAGCTGAATGATTGTGATGTGCACCTCGTCATAGTTGGAATCCACACTGGAGATGTTAGAGAAACAAACTCACCTTGGGCTGCACCTCCACCTCCACCACTTGGTTCTTGTTCATGCAGCCCTTGACGAAGCCCTCCATCTTGCTGTTGAACTTCATGAAGATGACGTAGGCGGCGTATCCCGAGAGCAGAGTGATACTTTCCCAGATGGAGATGAAGTTATCCAGGAAGAAGACGATGAGCAGGATGAGGTCCATGATGTAGAAGGAGACGTCGCGGAAGAGCGGCCACCACGTCAAGTTGAGAATCTCCTTGGAGAAGATGGCGCACATGCCGATGACGAAGAGGATGTTGAAGACGGCCGAGCCCACGATTGTGCCGATGCCCACGTTGCTGTGCGAGATGAAGACGCCGATAATAGAGGTGAAGAGCTCTGGGGCGGAGCCACCCGCCGCCATGAAGGTGGCGCCGGCCACGTCGTCCGAGATGGTCAGCTTCTCTGTGATGACTGTGAGCGCCGGGACGAAGAACTCGTCGCATACGATGGCTAAGGCGATGAACATGTAGATCATGCCGAACATGTGGAGGATGACGGCACCTTGGCGCCTCTCCTCCAGGGTAAATAGGTCCGGCGGGTAATCCCCTTGGCTTCCGTTGCTCGATTTGGATGCGGTCGACATATTGCCTGACGTGTCGCCCTCATTCTGCTGCTGGCTGGAGAGCAGAGTCCTCCGGGGCACCAACTGGCGGGGATTCTCTGGGGGGACGGGGGTTTCACCCGCGGAGGTCCACGTCAAGGCACAGACGGAGACGGCACTCACGGCCAGCAGGCTCACCATGAACCCGAAGATGCGCACGGGCCTCAGCTTCCTCCGCAGGCACCGGTGACTCCGCTGCTTGCAGGAAGCTGCCGCCGCCGCTGCTGTGTGGAAGCACGGCGGACCCATGTCGGCTCCCGTTCTGTTTGGAGCGTTCCTCGCTCGCGCGGGCTTTGGTAGGACGGGGGAGGGAGGGGGAGCGGGCGGGGCAGCTTTTACCGGTGACGGTGTGTCATGGTGGCTTCAAAAAGACTGGTGGTGCTTTCCTGGATCTGGCTTGCCAAATGTTGTCTTCATATTAGCCTCTGCTGGGGAAGAATGACCACGTCGTTAGAATTGTGTCGTGAAGTTTGGCGAGCAATTCATAGCATTATTGCTATTTTTTAGCTCATTTGTCATATCACTATCTACTTTGAATTTAGATGAATTCCCCACTGGATTATGTCATGCATGACTACTTTCCTGCAAAACAATTGCTGTCTTTCCTGACTTTTTCTTTTCCTGTGCGTCGCTGTCTTAAATATATTCTATTTACTATATAACACTGTTAGCACATTATAGCAACGTTGCTAATGTGCGAATAGAGCATCATTCTAGGGACACAATAGCTTGTCACTGTACCTTTAAGTCCCTAGAGCAGGGGTCGGGAACCTATGGCTCTCGAGCCAGATGTGGCTCTTTTGATGACTGCATCTGGCTTTCAGATAAATCTTAGCTGACATTGCTTAACACGATAAGTAATGAATAATTCCGATTGTAATCACAGTGATAATAATAACGTTCACAATATAAAACATTGTCATGCATTTTAATCCATTCATCCCTTTTCTAGAAGTCGCATTAATGGTAAGAAGTATTTTATTTATTATAGGTTAGAATCAGAATAACAATGTTATTGAAAAGAATAAGAGACTTATTATAATCAAAAAATGTTGGTCTTAATTAAAAATGCACGCATTTAGTTGTATTCAGTGTTAAACAATATTATATGGCTCTCACGGAAATACATTTTAAAATATTTGGCTTTCATGGCTCTTTCAGCCAAAAAGGTTCCCCACCCCCGCCCTAGAGGATACATGCACTACCTCTAAAATGTAATAACGTCGACTTTTACCACTGCTTGGACTGTATTAGTATGCACTAGGGGTGTAACGGCACGTGTATTTGTATTGAACCGTTCGGTTCGGTTCGGAGGTGTACCGAACGAGTTTCCACACAAACATATTAAGTAGCCGCCTCTCCTTCCTTCTGCCTCTGTCTCTGTCAGTCCTCTACACAGCACCCAGCATTGTCCCACCCACACAACCATCTGATTGGTTACAAACAGAGCGGTAACATTCAATCAGCAGTGTGTATTCAGAGCGGTAACAGCCAATCAGCAGTGCGTATTCAGAGCGCATGTAGTCAGTGCTTAGCATTTAGCAGGTAAGCATCAGGCAGCGGACTCTCCCCAAATTATAATAAACACCTCCCAGTCAACTACTAGTAACATCACTATGAGCCTGTTAAACTTCTAGAAATATAAAAGGCAGTTCAGCTCGCTTGCAGTCCTGGCTTGAGGTGAAGGCTAATTAGCTTTTAGCGTAACGTTAGCTCATTTTGCGGTGTGTGTGTGTGTGTGTGTGTGTGTGTGTCTGCGTGTGTGTGTGTGTGTGTGTGTGTGTGTGTGTGTGTGTGTGTGTGTGTGTGTGTGTGTGTGTGTGTGTGTGTGTGTGTGTGTGTGTGTGTGTGTGTGTGTGTGTGTGTGTGTGTGTGTGTGTGTGTGTGTGTGTGTGTGTGTGTGTGTGTGTGTTACGGACAGCAAAGCCCTGTCTGTCTGTTATTTTACTTTATCTTATCTGTGTTGATTGAGCTGTGTTGAAGCAGCAAAAAAGGGCATTATGTTAAATGAAGAGTTGCTGTCTCTGATTGTTGATATAATAATGTAACTGCATCATTAAGCCTACATGAACTCCATGGTGTTCACGGATGAATAGTCTCTCCTATTGCTATTGTACCATTTTTTTAGCTATGGTTACATTAATCATTAGAAATGCAGCAGCCTAGTTTTGAATGGCAGGGTCCCTGCTATCACATGTTGATACAAATATAACATTTACATAATAAAAATCAACTACTGGCTTCCCAAATGCTGTAATAAATTAAGCATGATGAGTTGACTTGAAACTGTTTAATGTTGCACTTTTTATATGTAGAAGAAAAGTAAGTTTTGTCATTGTATTTAATCTGAGCAACAACTTGAGGCAGTTTAATGTTGATTAACGTGGGCAGAATTATTATAGTGTTCCCAATGTTAAAAGGATAAAGCCATTGTTCACAAATTTGGTAAATAAATAACCAAAAAATGTATATTTTGTTGTTTTCTTACTGTACCGAAAATGAACCGAACCGTGACCTCTAAACCGAGGTACGTACCGAACCGACATTTGTGTGTACCGTTACAACCCTAGTAAGCACTATCTCGTTCAGGGATGTCAAACATGTGGCCCTCAATCCGGCCCGCGAGATGAGTTTGCTAAGTGTAAAATTGAGCTTCATTTTTAAATTAAATAAACTGCTGTTCTAAAAGTGTCCACTGGATGTCACAATAGCAATTCTGTTAGGCAAGCAAATAGTTTAAATTGGGGCGAGCAAGTATACAAAGCAAGAGGTACGCAGTAAAGTGGGGCTGTGACTCCTTCCTCTCGACCCAACAAAAAAAAAACAATTGGTAACTTCACTTAAAATGCTGCATGAGACACTGCACATTGATATAGTTTTGTGAAAATGATTTTCTTCTGTGCAAATTTAAAAGTCAACTCTGGAAATGACAAATGAGGTAGTTGATACATAGAAGCGTTTTTATTTACGCTTCATTTTGTTCAATCATAGATGGGCTGTGACTTAAAGTTTGATTGGTTTGTAGACACTGAGATTAAGTCTAAGTTGATTGTGTTCTTCATGGTGTTTTTGTAACTGCACCAATTTTTTTCTTCAGTTTTTTTTTACTCATTTGAAGTGTTTTGTCAAGAGGATTATTTGTGATATGTACATTTTCAGAATGTCCTTGTTCTATTTTGGGCCAAAGTAAAACAAAGAAAACAATCTGAAGTTGTCGTAGTTGTGTTTTTAAGTTATTATGCCATGATTTTACCCGTCCGGCCCTCGTAGGAATAGATTTTCCTCCATGTGGCCCCTGAGCTAAAATGAGTTTGACACCCCTGATCTAGTTATTCTTACTTTTTCACTATTTTTCTGCAAATGCACATTTTTTATTTACATATTTGTTGACACAATACACAAAAAGGAGATGTTTCTGGTTTTGATTTTACAAAGTTTGTAGACTACAACACGCAGTGGATCATTTTAGGGATACAACGGCATTTACTGCACCGTTTGAGTCCGTAGTGGGTACATTAGTATAGATTATACCAAACAGGGACATAGATTGACTTCCTACTCTACATTTTTTCCTGACAGTGCAAAGGCAAGAATGACAAGACAGATGGTAAATTTTGCTTATTCAATGGCTTTAGTAGACCCCTAAAGTGCAGTCACATCAATAAACACAAGCAGCGAAGGCCCGACAAAAACATGCAAATCAACAAATAAGAAATTAAAAACAATGCTGATATTTACTGTTCATTCTACACCATTGCCATGCATGTTAACATTGTTTTTATTTTTGGAATCAATTGCCGTTTTCCTTGCCTCGCTTGAACAAATAAAGTCTTAAATAGACAGAAAGGGGTCATGTGCTAAAACAAAAAAAAAGATTTGGGCTTTGTCGGAGTGTATATAGCAGGGGTGTCAAACGTGCAGCCTGCTGGATGAGTTTGCTAAGTATAAAAATGAGCCGAAATTTTTGAATGAAAAAAACTGCTGTTCTAAATGTGTGCACTTGATGTCGCAATAGCAATTCTTTGTATCTTTGTAGATTATGCTACATATGTAAAAAAAAACAAAAAAAAAACTACATAATGTTAGTGCACCAGTCGAGGTAAATGATCAAACTACATCAATAACATACTGTCATTTGATTTTGATATTATTTGTTCATCTTGATAGATTGAAAATTAACACCAGTGAGTTGACTGATGAACATTATCACATCATTTAAGCAGAAAGTATGAATAACGACAAATAAAGATAGAATACTATTAACCGCAACATGTAAGTGTAAAAAAAACAACAACATTATGATTTGTACATTTTCAGAATGTGCTTGTTCTATTTTTAAACAAAGAAAACAATCTGAAGATGTCTTTATTTTTAAGTTATCGTGCCGTGATTTTACCAGTCCGGCCCACTTGGGAGTAGATATTTCTTCATGTGGCCCCCGATCTAAAATGAGTTTGACACCCCTGAACTACACTAAAAGTATTTGGACAAAATATGCATGCACATTGACATTAATTACCTGATCCTGGCGTACCTCGAGACAGAAGTATTGTGATTACATACTGGATGTGTCCCAAAATTTGTGTCTATACGGCTCTTTAAAAGTACACTTTGACATTATTATGTATTTCTAAACCAAAACTATTGGGGTACAACCCTCATGATCCCTTTCTGCAGGTGTCGCAATATTTGTGTCCATGCAGTGTGTCTCCAAGTGTGCACTTTGATGTGAATTATGTAATCCTGGTCCTTTCCGACAAAAACATTAAGTTCACTGAATGTTTTTGTCCATATACAGTTAGTGTGCAAGGACACTGACATGATTTGTGTCACCAGTATCTAGTATTTCACCAATGAGTTGACTGATGAACATCATCACATAATTTAAGCAGAAAGTATAAATAACGACAAATAAAGATAGAATACTATTAACCGCACGCAACATGTAAGTGTAAAAAAAAAAACCCAACAACATTATGATTTGTACATTTTCAGAATGTGCTTGTTCTATTTTTAAATAAAGAAAACAATCTGAAGTTGTCTTTATTTTTAAGTTATCATGCCGTGATTTTACCAGTCCGGCCCACTTGGGAGTAGATTTTTTCCCATGTGGCCCCCCCCCATCTAAAATGAGTTTGACACGCCCGGTCTATAGCTCCCAGTGCATCATATTAAGTGTCCAATGGTGACACATTTGAAGTTGTCAGAGTTGTATTTTTAAGTTATTATGCCATGATTTTACCCGTCCGGCCCACGTGGGAATAGATTTTCCTCCATAGCAATTATTTGTATCTTTGCAGATTATGCTACATTTTTTTTTTTAAATGAACCACATGATTAGGAAAATGAGCAAACTACATAAATAACATCCTACGGAGCCCCTAAAGGGACATCAACGGAAACAATGTTTTGCGAGATCACGCAAAAGTTTTTTTTTCCTATTTCAGTGAACCAGAAGTAAAACAGACACAACAATGGTGAACCGGAAGTGAAACAGACAAAGCGATGGAGGAGCCTACCCATCATCCGTGGGAGAAGTTTATTGATTTCTATTTTAGTATTGGCCTAACACATGAAGACATCAAATCGTATTATGGTCCCACAACAGAGTACAGATGATGGGTAGGCTCCCGCATGCTCCCGCTCCTCCATCGCTGTGTCTGTTTCACTTCCGGTTCACCATTGCTGTGTGTGTTTTACTTCCGGTTCACTGACATAGGAAAACAACCTTTTGCGAGATCTCGCAAAAAGTATTGCGAGATCTCGCAAAACATCCATGTCCCTTTAGGGGCTCCGTAACATCCTGTAATTTGATTTTGTTATTATTTTTTTATCTTGATAGATTGAAAATTAACACCAATGAGTTGACTGATGAACATTCTCACATAATTTAAGCAGAAAGTATAAATAAGGACAAATAAAGATAGAATACTATTAACCACAACATGTAGGGGGGAAAAAAACAACAACAACAACATTATGATTTGTACATTTTCAGAATGTGCTTGTTCTATTTTTAAACAAAGAAAACAATCTGAAGTTGTCTTTATTTTTAAGTTATCGTGCCGTGATTTTACCAGTCTGGCCCACTTGGGAGTAGATTTTTCTCCTGATCTAAAATGAGTTTGACACCCCCGGTCTATAGCTCCCAGTGCATCATATTAAGTGTACAATGGTGACACATCTGAAGTTGTCGTAGTTGTATTTTTAAGTTAATATGCCATGATTTTACCCTTCCGGCCCACGTGGGAATAGATTTTCCTCCATAGCAATTATTTGTATCTCTGCAGATTATGCTATATATTAAAATATAAATAAACCACATGATTAAGAAAATGAGCAAACTACATAAATAACATCCTGTAATTTGATTTTGATATTATTTTTTCATCTTGATAGATTGAAAATTAACACCAATGAGTTGACTGATGAACATTATCACATCATTTAAGCAGAAATCAAATCAAATCAACTTTATTTATAAAGCACATTTAAAATGTACCACAGGGGTAGCCAAAGTGCTGTACAACGGGCAGGTTAAAAGATAATACGTGAACCGAGCAAACACAACACAACACAAACAGAGCACGATAAAAAATACATAAATAAATAATAATAAATAAATAACTAAAATAAATAGAACATAAACACAGGTTCCCAGCAGGTGTATTATGGGGCGCCATAGCAGGATGGATATCACTCAGTGTTAAAAGCCATGGAATAAAAGTATGTTTTAAGAGAGATTTAAAAACAGAGCTAGGTCGTTCCAGAGCTTGGGAGCAGCAGCGGCGAAAGCTCTGTCACCTCTTAGCTTCAGTCTTGTGTCAGGGACCGTCAGTAGCATCTGATCGGCTGATCTTAGGGATCGGGTGGGGCAGTAAGGCTGAAGGAGGTCGGAGGGATATGTTGGAGCGAGGTTGTTTAGACATTTAAAAACAAATAGAAGGAGTTTAAAATTGATTCGGTAACGCTCCGAAAGTATAAATAAGACAAATAAAGATAGAATACTATTAACCGCAACATGTAAGTGTAAAAAAGAAAACAGCAACATTATGATTTCAGAATGTGCTCGTTCTATTTTGAAACAAAGACAAACAATCTAAAGTTGTCTTTATTTTTAAGTTATCGTGCTGTGATTTTACCAGTCCGGCCCACTTGGGAGTAGATTTTTCTCCCGATCTAAAATGAGTTTGACACAACCCCGGTCTATAGCTCCCAGTGCATCATATTAAGTGTACAATGGCGACACATGTGAGTCCATAGTGGTACATGAATATCCCTAAAGGGACATCAATCCATGCACTCATCCTCACAGGTCTCGCCTCTATTTCGTGCATATATGATGGCAAATGTTGGCCATGTGCATGCATGTTCAGCAATCAGCACCAAATATGGGAACATTGCAGGTGTGTGTCACGCAAAATGCAGTTAAAAATAAAAAAGGAGCAGGCCGTCGGAGACATCAGAATGATGACGCCGCACGCTGACTTTTACCGCGAAAGCCCATCAACCGTAACTCTGCCCTTCACTGCCGTATTCGCCCTCTCTGCTCTATTGATGTAAAATAATAATAATAATAATAATAATAATAATAATAATAAACACCGACCCAAAGTGGAGGCTTTTACACGCCGAGGTGCGCGGCTCCTTACACGCGGGCGTCTCGCCTTACCTTCCCGTCCAGAGGCGGCTGGCGTGCGGCAGCAGGTTGCCAATCCGCGATCCGATACCCTCTCGCTGTCATTGAGCACAAAAATGTCACCAATCTCGCCTCTAACGACGGACAGAGGAGGAGCTTTTGGGCAGGCGAGGAGGAGGAGGAGGAGGAGGAGGGAGAGGGGGAGGAGGCGGGGGCGGGGGCGGGAATAGAAGAAAAATGATGCGCTCACCTCCTCGCATCCCACCCTGCATCCGATGAGAGCCAACCTAAAAAATAAAAAAAAATGGGGCTGATTTATAATGAATACAGTCAGGTGAAGAAGCGCATCCTCATCCCTGCCAGGTTCAAGCTGCTGCATGCATGATGGAATGGGGTTGCTTGTGGTGATGTTGCATGTTACCGTGGTTACACAGCAATGACAGCTCTCCGACTGATGTTTCTTTTTTATTTGTATTTTTTTTACACCCACCCCCCCTTTAATTCTGACGTCGTGTACCAAACAGGTGGCAGCGCCTCAGGCCCAAAGGGTGATTGATGTGCGGAGCCTAAGGTCTTCTCAAGGTTACATGGGGGAGTGCGGCGTCCTCCGTCGTTCACTTACTCTACAGCAGTGTTCCTCAAACTTTTTTTCACCAAGTGTAACGGGGTCAATTACACTATATTGCCAAAAGTATTTGGCCACCCACACTGTAAAAAAATCATATTTTTATGGTTCATTTACTCTAAATTTCTACTGTAATTTTTCTTTTCTTTTTTAATACTTTATAAAACTGTAGAATTGAAGACATTATCTGTAAATAAACAATCCGCCTGTTATTTTAAGTAATATGCCAGTAATGACAAACTATGTATATTTCTATTTTTTTTACAGAAAAATACCAAATTAATTATACATAGCATTTTCTGTTTTCTTAAATTACTTTTCATGTAAAATTACAGTAATTATTTTTCATTAAATATGTAGCTTGTTATATAAAAGTCTATGTCCATACTAACAATCTGTAGAATAAAGGGTTTTTTTTCTGCAGAACTGTTTGCATCGTCACTTTATTAAAGGTGGTTGATCTTAATAATTTAGTAAAAATCTGTAAAATTACGATATTTTTCCGCAAAACGTTTCATGAAAATTTCTGTAAATATAATGTTTTTGATCATTATTTGGTTTACAATGCCATCCATCCATCCATATTCTTCCGCTTATCCGAGGTCGGGTCGCGGGGGCAGCAGCCTAAGCAGGGAAGCCCAGACTTTCCTCTCCCCAGCCACTTCGTCCAGCTCTTCCCGGAGGATCCCGAGGCGTTCCCAGGCCAGCCGGGAGACATAGTCTTCCCAACGTGTCCTGGGTGTTCCCCGTGGCCTCCTACCGGTTGGACGTGCCCTAAACACCTCCCTAGGGAGGCATTCGGGTGGCATCCTGACCAGATGTCCGATCGGGGCTTATGCTAAATAATTATTAGTTTAAGGGGTTCAACGACTTAGTGTAGACATGGCCTAAGTCGTTTAACCCATTAAACTAATAATTATTTAGCCTAAGCCCCGTTTCAGCCACACTAAACCAGCGTTTAAGGTCCCCCTCCTCGGACAAATTTTTACACGGGTAAGTCAGCCGTGTAATTCTTGAATCTCCGGCACTTAGCTTTGTATAAACTCATTGATCGTTTACAAAGTGAGTTCGGAGAGGAAGTGACGCCAGAGAGACCACGCCCACACAGGAAGTTTGGTTAAATTAAGACAGAATAACCTTGTCACAAAAACATACCTTTAGTTATGTCCTCTTTTTGATGGGGAAAATATTTGCTTCTCAAGCTGGCCTCCACCGGCGATGGGTAGCACTCCAAAAACCGCGACAGAATGTCCCTGGATTTCGATGGCGAGGACTCCCAATGAACATTCCCTGCCGCCATGGAGGTTTTATAGTCTTGAGTCACTTTTAAGAGTAACACCACCTCGTCGTCAGACCACACAAAGAATTCTCTCTTCTTCACAACAAGAGCAGCCATTTTCTATACCATCGCAGATAGAAAGAATACACTTCCAGGTCAGAGGTGACTATATGACGCGTGCATTTATTTATTTTTTTTCGTGCATTTGTACTACTGAGACGCGTTGCTCCGGCGGACGGAGGGAGGCAGGGGTCTTAAACGGTGGCATTGCTGTGTGTGGACACGGATAAGGTTAGGTGTGATTTACCCTAGATAACCTTATCCGGCTTAGTGTAAACGGGGCCTTAGTTCCAGTGAAAGGAACTTTGAATGCTCCAGGATACCAAAACATTTTGGACAATTCCATGCTCCCAACCTTGTGGGATCAGTTTTGAGCGGGCCCCTTCCTCTTCCAACATGACAAGGTCCATAAAGACATGGATGACAGAGTCTGGTGTGGATGAACTTGGCTGGCCAGCACAGAGTCCTGACCTGAACCCGATAGAACACCTTTGGGATGAATTAGAACGGAGACTGAGAGCCAGGCCTTCTCGACCAACATCAGTGTGTGACCTCACCAATGCGCTTTTGGAAGAATGGTTGCAAATTCTTATAAACACACTCCGCAACCTTGTGGACAGCCTTCCCAGAAGAGTTGAAGCTGCAAAACGTGGGTCAACATCATATTGAACCCTATGGGTTAGGAATGGGATGGCACTTCAAATTCATATGTGAATCAAGGCAGGTGGCCAAATACTTTTGGCAATATAGTGTATGTCATGTTGTATGCTGTATGCATGCTGTAAGCTGGTTTTCTAATTACCTTTCTGATAGAACACAATGTGTCCAGTTTACTGGGTCGTCTTCATCTTTCCTGCCTATTTTAAAGGGCGTACCACAGGGTTAAATATTAGGACCGCTGTTGTTCTCCATTTATGTGAACAATCTTTGTGATAAAATATCAGATGCTGCGTTCCATTTCTATGATGCGGTCATATATTGTTCATCCCCCTCCGCAGTGCAAACCCTTGAACTCTTGCAGTCTGCTTTTGACCCAACTTAGGCTAGTGCTAAATGCAGACAAATCTAAGGTGATGTTATTCTCAAATGGCAAACGGCTGCCATTGAACATCACTAAAATATTGACTATACATGTGACACGGCCCGGGCGCATGCCAATGCGCACTCGTCTATGCGCTCTGGTGAGCGCACCCCCAAGAACGCACTTCCAGGAGCGCGCCAGGCGCGTGTCAGTGTACTGCAGCCGGCAGCTGCAATCAATCACCAGCAATCAGCGCACCTGTGGTTCATCAGAGGTCCTGCCTTCTTAAGCAGACCGAAAACGTAATCATCTGTTCCTATTCCGTAAGTGATCCTTAGCTCTATGCAACCTTGCTCTCTCTCTTTGTGTTTTTCCCCTCCGTGTTTTATTGTGCGTTGTCCTGTGTCCTGCCGTTCCTGCAGCAAATCCCCGTTCCCGTTTGACGAGCTGTGCATCTCGTTTTCCTCGTTTGTTCCTCTCTGGTTCTCTGGCTGCCCCCTTGGATCTTGACCTCTCGCCTGGACACGGACCTCCTACACCCCACTATAGCCCGCCGACTTCCTGCCTGTCTCACGGACATTCGAGCCTGGCTTTCCCCTCCGGGACTTCCGCCTCTCGCTCAACACCGGTAACATACTCATCAATTCCTACACATAGTCTCACACAATACACCCTTTGGATTTTTGTCACACTCCATTTTCTAGTTTATTTTATATGATTGTTTATTATTATATACATTGTAAATATATATAATAAATACATAGAGCTAAACTATGCCCCCTTGTGTCTGTGCCATTTACTCCCCCCGTAAACATAACATGGGCTCGAGCTTGAGTTGATCACAACATATAAGTACTTAGGAATTATTGTTGATGAGAGATTGTCTTTTAAAGCACACATGGAAAAGCTTGTCTCTAAGCTTAAAATAAAATTGGGTTTCCTTTTCAGAAATAAGTCTTGTTTTTCCCTAAAAGTTAGGAAACATCTGATCTCCATCCATCCATCCATTTTCTACCGCTTATCCCCTTTCGGGGTTGCAGGGGGATGAGGAATAGCTAAACATGCTTCACTACACACCGTAGCTCACCAGCATCAAAACGCCATTGGTGGATCTACACCTGACTTGCTTACTTACTAGTAAAAGAAAAGTTGTCTTGTATGTTCACTATTTTATTTAAGGACAAACTTGCAATAAGAAACATATGTTTAATGTACCGTAAGATTTTTTTTTTTAAAATAAAGACAATAATGCAATTTTTTGTGGTCCCCTTTATTTAGAAATGTACCGAAAAGTACCGAAAAGTATCGGTACCGGTACCAAAATATTGTATAATAATATCTAACACTAGTTTGAATATAGAAAAATTAAACACAGTTTAAGAATTACTGTGCTATAGGCTTAAAGTTACCACACAATAAGAGTCCATTTTTGTCCCTAAAGGGTACTCATGTTCCACATTTTTAGAACAAAAAAACACGATAAAGGTCACTTTACTTTACTGCTCTATAGAGACGATACATAGCAGGACATAATGATAGACTTTTAAAACTATTGGACTGTTGAACCATGCAAAGGCATTAAAACGCTTTGGCACTGGTCTGCATTGCCGGCAGTAAGTCGGACCCGTTTCCAGGGAGGGTCGGACTCCGTCAGGGCTGCCCTTTGTCACCGATTCTGTTTACAACTTGGCTTTGAGGGAACCAGATTTGGTGGCTGCAGGATTAGGTCTCTGCTTTTTGAGGATGATGTGGTCCTGCTGGCATCAGCTCTCACTGGATCGGTTTGCAGCTGAGTGTGAAGCGATTGGGATGAATATCAGCACTTCCATGGTTCTTGCACGAAAAAAGGGTGGAGGGAGGAGATCCTGCCCCAAGTGGAGGAGTTCAAATAACTCGGGGTCTTGTTCACGAGTGAGGGAAGAGTGGATCATGAGATTGACAGGCGGTTTAGTGACCCTGTATCGGTCTGTCGTGGTGAAGAAGGAGCTAAGCCGAAAGGTAAAGCTCTCAATTTACTGGTCGATTTACGTTCCTATCCTCACCTATGGTCATGAGCTTTGGGTTATGACCGAAAGGACAATATTATGAGTACAAGCAGCCGGAATTAGTTTCCTTCATCAGGTGGCGGGGCTCTCCCTTAGAGATAGGGTGAGAAGCTCTGTCATTCGGGAAGAGCTCAAAGTCAAGCCGCTGCTCCTCCACATCGAGAGGAGCCAGATGAGGTGGTTCGGGTATCTGGTCATAATTCCACCCAAATGCCTCCCTGGGGGAAGTGTTCAGGGCACGTCCAACCGGTAGGAGACCACGGGGAAGACCCAGTACACAGTGGAGAGACTTTGTCTTCCAGCTGGCCTGGGAACGCCTTGGGAAACCCTGTGTAGAGCTGGACGAAGTAGCTGGGGAGCGGGAAGTCTGGGCTTCTCTGCTTAGGCTGCTGCCCCCGCGACCCGATTTCTGATAAGCGTAAGAAGGTGGATGGATGGATGGATTGCATCACAGTTTTCCCTCCAAGGTCCAATTGTGCACCATTGGATGACAATGACGTCACATTGCTTTGTGAACTGCGATTTAAAACTATGTCAAGGTCAATGCATGCTCTTGGGAGAGCCTAACCCCCTACCACCAGAACCCTTAGGATTAGAGCTAAATACAGCGGAATTGAAGCTCATTGTGTGCATGTGTGCGTGTGTTTTTGTGTGTGTGTGTGTGTGCGTGCGTGGGAAAGAGACACTAATGGTCTGCTGCTGTATAATAAATCATGATTTACTGAACTCATTGATTGACCTTCTTCCATATCTTCCCGATCGGCTTCCTGTTACCTAATAGGAGAGCGTGCGGGCTGATTGCATTAAAAGGCGTTACCTTGCGCCTTATCGATACGGAGTGGCATCCCTTGTGGTTATTAGTATGAATATATCTTAAAATAAAGTATTTTTCAACAATTTTGAAGAAGACGCTCCACAACTATGTATTGGAAGGGTTTTGTCCAAAATCTAGCCTTGAGGCTAGAAATTAGAGAGTTTAAAAGTTATTTCAGTTAGCCTGACTGAAAACATAATTTTTTGTGTGTCTATGGCTTTAATGCTAATGGCCTGTGTTTGTTCACCCTGTGTGTGTGGCTCCAAAAAGCACGATTATCTATTTTTACACATACACGGTGACTCCACGCTTGTCCATAACACCATTTAATACATGAAACAATATAACATAAACGCTTGAGGCCACTTAAACATTTTAAAAGTACACTTATAGGTCTCAAAATGGTGCTTCTTAGGCTAGTGTGATGAGAAAATGTATCATTTGCGAGCATAACTTATAGGTACAGTAACATGTTGTTTGAGTTAGCATACCGTCTGAGTGAATGCTGCATTTATTACGATGTGTTTCCACGTAAATTAAATTACAGCAGTAGCTCAATTTGAGAGGACCCCTACTTAAAAGTTTTCATTTAAATAGGAGATGTCTCTTGGCTAATTGTTATGCCTTTAGTTGTAAGCAAAAATTTGAGTTACAAGCATCCATGCCATTAGTTTGCGTAGCAAATGTCACAGTGAACCCATAAGATCCGCTAGGGATCACTGCTGGTTCGCACCATTCTGAAGCAGGATTAGTCTAACCCCAGCCAAGAATGTAAAAAAAATATCTAAACATTGGACATTTATCCATAAAAAAATAGAAAAGCTGCTGATGGTGTGTTTGACGAAGAAGCAGCTGGAAAGAGAGACCATAGAAGTCCAGTCTTCAAGATACATGCTGTACATTATTATTATTATACTTCATCTACTGTAATTGTTAGTTGGGGGGAGGAGGGCAAGCACCAATTGATTTAAATTGATTTCAATGGGAGACATCTCTTTTTGAGCTGTTGACTTCTGAGGCTCACTGGCACCCAGATTCTTATGTTAGCATTACTGATTAAATTCATGAGCCTGTAAAGACCACCATGCATTTGGTGTGACCCTGTTGAAAACTTTACAAACCGCTCAATTTCTATGTCTTTATTTCAGGCAATCTCTTTCTTGGCTACAACATACATTTTCCCCCAACACTAATAAAAATGCAATGTAAAGAATCTTAACAAAAACATGTGCTAATGGGAGTCAAAGGAAACAAATAATTTCTGACAGAGGGTAAAGGGTTTTTGCATTATATATGCAAACATCTTATTCTATACGCCTTGCAATGTCATGTGACAATAAAGAGAGTCCCCAACTAAAAACGAGAATACATTTTTTCCCATCTCTGTCAAAATCCTGAACAAGGCAGATTTCAGTCCCCCCAGTCCTAAACTGGGGGGACTGAATTAATTCTGCCTTCCCTATTATTCTTGTCTATTCATGAGAACCAGCATCATCTGCAGTGGACATTGATTGTTTTCCTATTTAGTATGTTAGAGTTACGAAATTCGTCAAACACAAGTATGAAATAAAATAAGAGTAGCCCTTTCAATACAACAGGAGCGCTCTGCTGTTTTTAAAGGCCTACTGAAATGAAATGTTTTTATTTAAACGGGAATAGCAGATCCCTTCTATGTGTCATACTTGATCATTTCGCGATATTGCCATATTTTTGCTGAAAGGATTTAGTATAGAACAACGACAATAAAGTTCGCAACTTTTGGTCGCATATAAAAAAAAGCTTTGCCTATACTGGAAGTAGCGTGACGTCACAGGAGGAAGGATTCCTCACAATTCCCCGTTGTTTACAATGGAGCGAGAGAGATTCGGACCGAGAAAGCGACGATTACCCCATTAATTTGAGCGAGGATGAAAGATTTGTGGATGAGGAACATTAGAGTGAAGGACTAGAGTGTAGTGCAGGGTGTATCTTTTTTCGCTCTGACCGTAACTTAGGTACAAGGTCTCATTGGATTCCACACTCTCTCCATTTTCTATTGTGGATCACGGATTTGTATTTTAAACCACCTCGGATACTATATCCTCTTGAAAATGAGAGTCGAGAACGCGAAATGGACATTCACAGTGACTTTTATCTCCACGACAATACATCGGTGAAGCTCTTTAGCTACGGAGCTAACATGATAGCATCAGGCTCAAATGCAAATAGAAACAACATTTAAAAAAACCTTGACTGGAAGGATAGACAGAAGATCAACAATACTATTAAACCATGAACATGTAAATACACGGTTAATAATTTCCAGCTTGGCGAAGCTTAACAATTGAAGCTAACTTAGCTACGGAGCGGCGGCGGCGGCAGGCGTTGTAGCTTTCGACGACACCCCGGCCGCCTGGTTGTGTTGCTGTAGTCCGCCGCTATTACACCGATCGCACCTACAACTTTCTTCTTTGCAGTCTCCATTGTCCATTAAACAAATTGCAAAAGATTCACCAACACAGATGTCCAGAATACTGTGGAATTTTTCGATGAAAACAGAAAAGTTTGTATGGTGACACATTGGGTCCGAATACTTCCGTTGCCGTCGTGACGTCACACGCATACGTCATCATACACAGACGTTTTCAAGCGGAAGTTTCCCGGGAAATTTAAAATTGCACTTTATAAGTTAACCCGGCCGTATTGGCATGTGTTGCAATGTTAAGATTTCATCATTGATATATAAACTATCAGACTGCGTGGTCGGTAGTAGTGGGTTTCAGTAGGCCTTTAAAGAGCTACTGTAAAAAAGCTAGTCAAAGATCATCTCTATAACAGTGTTTGAGTGTTTGTAGGAATCTGCCGCAAAAATATTAATTCCTCCTTGTATAATTTTTTTCTGAAGTCTGGTGTCCTTTCCAGGCCGTGGTTTGCCACTTGCATAGCCCTACCTTGTTAACAGTGATGGGCAGTAAGCAGCTACATGGAGCTAAGCTGTGTAGCTTAACTACATTTTCCAGTAGCTTGGCGGTAGCTTAGCTACTTTTTTAACGAGTAGCTTTTACTGTAATTTAGCTACTTTTGGACCCATGTAGCATCAAAGCTACAAGCTACAAAGAGAGAAAATGGACTGCCAAAAAATACGGAGAAAATACAATGACCTGGATGAATAAGAACATCCATACATACGGAGAAAACCCATGATGATTGGTTGGTGTTCGTATGATGAGTCACAATTGGCTAAGGTTAGGGCGAAACATTACCGACCGGCCAATCAGAGCCAAGATAAGGCGGGTCATCGAAACCACGAAACAAAATCATAACAGACACGCACTCATGTCACATGACGACGAGGGAAACAGAGACAAAGGGGCGCTTCAAGCTGACGACTCAAAAAAAACAAAAAAAACATGCTTTAAAATAAATAAATACATTTTCCTTTAGTGATGAAGATGACGTGCTGGAAACCCACAATAATGTGTGTCCTTGACCATATTTACACAAATGTATACGTTTAGAGAGATAAAATGCCCCAAACCTTAGCTTTTAGTTGTTTATTGTGTAAACCAAAATCATAACTGCTCTCTTCATCTAAGACAGTGGTGAAGATCTGGCCCGCGAATGAATTATCTATGGGCCCCGGGATGATATTCGATTAGTATTAGAATCGGCCCGCAGGCCACAGCCGCCTGCTTTGAAGGAAGTTTGTTTTTGTCTGTGAGCCTGTTGAAAAATGTTGGATTATTCATTTAATCATTAAATAAAACACAGTACACTGTGTTAAGTATTGCTTCAATAGGTTATGTGCAATCATTTTAATATAGACATTGAACTAGTCCGGCCCTCGGCTTGTAGCAAATATGTTTTTTTGGCCGTCTAATGTATTTGACTTCGACATCCCTAATCTAAGACATCCAACCCCGACTTAAACAAGTTGAAAAACTTATTCGGCTGTTACCATTTAGTGGTCAATTGTACGGAATATGTACTGAACTGTGCAATCTACTAATAAAAGTTTAAATCAATCAACACAAATTTAGGAAGGTGAGTTGAGTTCATGAAAAGTTTTACCGCACATAACCATTACCAACTGTTCCCAAACAACACACAAGTCATTGTTTTGTTTTTGGTCAAGATATGCTGGGGGTTTTTTTTAGAGAAAAAAATGAATTAGAGGTGTGGGGCCAAAGAAAAGGCAAACAAAATACATACGTACAGTGGGAAGTGGGGAGCCCTAGAGGTAGTTGTAGGGCATGGGTGTCAAACTCTGGCCCGTGTAATTTCACTTGGCCCTTGAGGCAATATCAAATTAACACTAAAGCTGGCACGCCGATTATATATTGCGGCATTGCCGCGGTGACACCACATTCACCGCTAATTCTCATACTCGCCAACCCTCCCGGGAGACTTCCAAACTTCATTGCCCCTCCCGAAAATCGTCACGTCTGCTTTTCATCCAGTCCAATTATTGCTGGCCCAGTCACATAACATGTGCGGCTTCTGCACGCACACACACAAGTGAATGCAACCCATACTTCATCAACAGCGATACAGGTTACACTGAGGGTGGCCGAATAAAAAACTTTAGCACTGTTAGAAATATACGCCACACTGTGAATCCACATCAAACAAGAATGACAAACACATATTGGGAGAACATCCGCACCGTAACACAACATAAACACAACAGAACAAATACCCAGAACCCTTTGCAGCACTAACTCTTCCGGGACGCTACAAGGTGTGTGTGTGTGTGTGTGTGTGTGGGGGGGGGGTTGGTGGTATCGGGGGTGTATTTTGTAGCGTCCCGGAAGAGTTAGTGCTGCAAAGTATTCTGGGCATTTGTTCTGTTGTGTTTATGTTGTGTTACGGTGCGGGTGTTCTCCCGAAATGTGTTTGTCATTCTTGTTTGGTGTGGATTCACAGTGTGGCGTATATTTCTAACAGTGTTAAAGTTTTTTATACGGGCACCCTCAGTGTAACCTGTATCGCTTTTGATGAAGTATGCGTTGCATTCACGTGTGTGTGCGTACAGAAGCCGCAAATATCTTATGACTGGGTCTGCACGTTGTTAGAATGGATGAAAAGCGGACGTGACGATAGCTTGTAGAGTATGTTAAAGGCAGTGCCTTTAAGGCACGCCCCCAAGACTGTGGTCCGGTTGGACTATGAGATATAATGACTGATGAAAACCTTCGTTCGATAATGAAGGTTGCATCAGCTCAAAGCCTGAGCTCCGACATTAATGAACTAGCATCCAAGAAAAGATGGCAGGTATCTGGCTTGGGCACATCAGATTAGATCAGTGTGTTGCAAACTGAGCAGTTTAAAGTCCTGAACGGTTGGTTTATTCATAGTTATTTTATTTTCAAATTTATTAGCCTGTGGAAAAAGTTAATGTTGATATTTACCTCAGAAGCCTGCAAATAGAAAAGAGGCATTCAATTTTTATTTAAATTGTATTTGATATGCCATTGATATTTTTTAATTATTATTATCATTATTTGAAACTCGATTTTGCATGTCACTATAAAGTTATATAAGCCTTGCTTGTTCAATATTCAATGCAAAACTTGTTTGGGTCCCTATTAAAAGGTTACTTTGTTCAACCTTGGCCCGCGGCTTTGTTCAGTTTTAAATTTTGGCCCACTCTGTATTTGAGTTTGACACCCCTGTTGTAGGGTGTCCCCACCTAAATGACAGATAGTTAATAGTCATGGACCCTTATTGGGTCAATTTGTACACTCTCAGTTACATCCAGTCATCCATCCTTTTTCTACCACTTGTCCCTCTTGTGGCCTCGGAGTGGTGGTGGTGGGGGCGGGGTGGCTGTGCATTCGGGCAGATGGCAGGGTACACCCTGGACAAGTCACCACTTTATTGCAGGGCCAACACAGATATACAGATAACACTCACATTGCTATTATACATGTGGGCCCATAGATGTAAATGCCGTGAAATGTTGCTTTGATGTAGCGAGCTACTTTTGCCGTGCATCTTGTAGTGTAGCTTGCTACGATTCTTCAGGGGTAGCTTCCCCTGTAGCTTAGTTACATTTAATCAAGAGTAACTTGTAGCTTAGCTTACTACATTTTCCAAGTAGCTTGCCGATCACTGCTGATAAGTGCTTGAGAGTTAAATATTATTGTCGGGCCTCCCTATGTCTAGCATTAAAAAATTACAGTTGGTACAAAATGTGGCTGCTAGACTTTTGACAAGAACAAGAAAGTTTGATCATATTACGCCTATAGTGGCTCACCTGCACTGGCTTCCTGTGCACTTAAGATGTGACTTTAAGGTTTTACTACTTACGTATAAAATAATAAACGTTCTAGCTCCATCCTATCTTGCTGATTGTATTGTACCATATGTCTCGTCAAGAAATTTGCGTTCTAAGAACTCCGGCCTATTAGTGATTCCCAGAGCCCAAAAAAAGTCTGCGAGCTATAGAGCGTTTTCTATTTGGGCTCCAGTACTCTGGAATGCCCTCTTGGTAACAGTTAGAGATGCTAGCTCCGTATAAGCATTTAAGTCCCATCTTAAAACTCATTTGTATACGCTAGCCTTTAAATAGACCCCCCTTTTAGACCAGTTGATCTGCCGCCCTCTCCTGCGTGGAGAGGTTATTAGGTGACCACAGATGAGCGCTAGCTGTTCAAAGTCGGGACCCGGGGTGGACCACTGATTTGGGCATCAGTTGGGGACGTCTCTGCACTGCTGACTTGTCTCCACTCAAGATGATCCCCTGCTGGCCCCACTATGGACTGGACTCCCACACTATTAACTAGATCCACACGACATCCATTGCACTGGTCGCCCAGGGGCGTCCCCTCCAAGGATTCTCGTTGTATCCCATTGGGTTGAATTTTTTCTTGCCGTGATGTCGTTGTGGCTTGTGCAGCCCTTTGAGACACTTGTGATTAAGGGCTACATAAATAAACTTTGATTGATTGATTGATTGATAAAGAGTGGGACAGGATGGAGGACGCAAATGTTTGCAACACTATCATAGCTATGCTAACAATACATCATTATAAAAACGACATCCCCCTAGGTTAGCCTACTTGATGAAAATATTTCTGACATTTGGTGCTCGTAAACGGGCTCTAGGTACACATTATAGTTAACAATCCAATAAAAAAGTACATTTTGCCACATTCCTTCAAAAAAAAGTTTGTAAATGAAGCAGCCAAAGCCTGGAGGAGCCTTGGAGGGCTGTTGCGGTTCACTTGAATGCTGGAGCCGCGGGGCTTCCCTCATCAACGGTCTTCGTGATCAAACTGACTGGCGAGCGGACACATAAGTCAATGAGAGGCCTGAGGATTCCTTATGTAACTGACGCTATTTCTCCTAATTAAATGCACAAAACGTGACCTCTGCGGTTTCTTAGAAAAGTTCATCTAATCAACGTGCGATGTCCTGGTGCCAGCTACCCATCAATAGTTTTCTCATTGAACCAGATCCCTCCAGGCTGTCAGCTTTTTTTTTTTCACCCTAACTCTGGCTCGGCACCACCGATGTGTCCGGCATAAAAGTGATGACTTGTCATGGGTCATGAAGGTGGGGGGGGGGGGGGGGGGTATTTGGACGGGGTGATGCTTGTTTTGATTTGACAAAAACAAGAGAAATTTCCATGGCTTGGCGCTGCCTCGCCAAGCCCCTCCATGCCCGGACCCGGCAGCTAAATCCGAGCCATTGTGTTCCACATAGTTGTATGGATTTGTCAGCAGTGGGGCAGGGGGCAGCGGGGGGTAGATGCAGCCATGATAAGCAAGCAAGTTTTTCCAATGAATGGGGAAGGACAATTGACCTCAGCCGGCCATCGAGCATAGCGTGATTGTAAAAATCTATCAATACTTATTTGCTGACACAAATGAAGCTTCTAATATGGATTGAATATTGTCAGCCTTCTAGGGCAGGGGTGTCCAAAATGTGGCACACAGGTCTTTTGGGGCAGCGTGGCTCAGTTGATAGAGCGGCCGTGTCAGCAACTTGAGGGTTTCAGGTTCAAACCCCGCTTCCACCATCCTAGTCATTGCTGTTGTGTCTTTGGGCAGGACGCTTTAACCACCTGCTCCCAGTGCCACCCACACTGGTTTAAATGTAAATAAAGGGTGTTCACTATGTAAACGCTTTGAGTCTCTAGAGAAAAGAGTTATATAAAAATAATTCACGTCACTTTAATTTAATTGGCCCTCAGCATATACACCAAGCTTAAAATTAATCAAAGGCTAATGAAAAATATGATGAGACATTGTACTAATTTGCTAATACGCAAAGATAACATATCTTTGTTCGGATTAACTCTGTCACGGCGCTTGCGCAATTCCTCATGCCTTCTGCTGCAAGCTCGGCTGACACCTCCGCTGGAAGCGCGCCAGGACACGCCCCTGCTCGCTCTGGCCGCAGCGCGGCCACGCGCCAGCAAAGCTGCAGGCAATCGGTAATCTGCGCACCTGGGACTAATGAAGGCAGGCAGCATAAAGACCAGCGGACCCGAAGATCCAGTGCCGGAACGTAGTTCATTCCTCATAGTAAGCATCACGTCTCTGGCTTCCCTCCTGCGTACTTAGTCTCTCTCTCTGTGACTTCCCTGTTCCCGTGTCTTATGTCCTTTGTGTTGGCCGCAGTGCCTTTCCTGTTCCCCGTGATCGAGCTGTGTGCCTCGACTCGTCTCTGCATTTTGGACTGCCCCCCTCGATCCTCGACCCCTGCTTGGTCACGGACCTCGTTGCTTCTCTCCAGCCCCCGACAGCTTGCTTGCCCACGGACTGCCTTCTTGCCTTGTCCCTCTGGTCTGACGAAAGATTCATCCAAGACGCACTTACAACAAACCCTGGTAACATTAACATTGTTAATTCTACTCATCGTTTTGCACCAAACTCATAGAGTAGCATACACCTCCCACACACTCATCTCCTTCCCCCGCCGTACATAACAAACTGAGCATATATTGACCTATTTTATTTACATTGGATTGATTTGAACATCTGTGATGCATAAAACATACCGATTTCTTCAATTCTTCTGTATGCAGCCCTCAGTGGACAAAGTGCTTTAGGCATGAACCATGTATACATTATATACACACACACACACACACATACTGTATACACATATATCCATCCATCCATTTTCTACCGCTTATCCCTTTCGGGGTCACGGGGGGTGCTGGAGCTTATCTCAGCTACAATCAGGCGGAAGGCGGGGTACACCCTGGACAAGTCGCCATCTCATCACAGGGCAAACACAGATAGACAGACAACATTCACACACTAGGGCCAATTTAGTGTTGCCAATCAACCTATACATATATAAATATATATTTACATACATACATGAATACATACATACATATACCGGTATATACATACACACAGATATACATACATACTTACATACATAAGTATGTATGTATGTATGTATGTAGTCACCTGAAATGGTTTTCACTTCACAGGCGTGCTTGAAGCTATTCGAGAGAATGCCAAGAGTGGGCAAAGCAGTAATCAGAGCAACGGGTGGCTATTTTGAAGAAACTACAATACAAAACATGTTTTCAGTTATTTCACCTTTTTTTGTTAAGTACATAACTCCACATGTGTTCATTCATAGTTTTGATGCCTTCAGTGACAATCTACAATGTAAATAGTCATGAAAATAAAGAAAACGCATTCAATGAGGAGAAGGTGTGTCCAAACTTTTGGGCTGTCCTGTATGGTAATATCGGCCTGCCGATATTATCGGCCGATATATGCGTTAAAATGTAATATCGGAAATTATCTGTATCGGTTTTTTTTATTATCGGTATCGTTTATTTTTGTGTTTTTTTTATTAAATCAACATAAAAAACACAAGATACACTTACAATTAGTGCACCAACCCAAAAAACCTCCCTCCCCCATTTACACTCATTCACACAAAAGGGTTGTTTCCTTCTGTTATTAATATTCTGGTTCCTACATTATATATCAATATATATCAATACAGTCTGCAAGGGATACAGTCCGTAAGCACACATGATTGTGCGTGCTGCTGGCCCACTAATAGTACTAACCTTTAACAGTTAATTTTACTCATTTTCATTCATTACTAGTTTCTATGTAACTGTTTTTTTTTGTTGTACTTTCTTTTTTATTCAAGAAAATGTTTTTAATTTATTTATCTTATTTTATAAAATTTTTTAAAAAGTACCTTATCTTCACCATACTTGGTTGTCCAAATTAGGCATAATAATGTGTCAATTCCACGACTGCATATATCGGTTGATATCAGTATCGGTTGATATCGGTATCGGTAATTAAAGAGTTGGACAATATCGGAATATCGGATATCGGCAAAAAGCCATTATCGGACATCCCTATATATATATATATATATATATATATATATATATATATATATATATATATATATATATATATATATATATATATATATATATATATAAATATATATATATATATATATATATATATATATATATATATATATATATATATATATATATATATATATATATATATATATATGCAGGGGCGTCACTAGCTTTTAAGGACAGGGGGGGCTTAGCCCCCAGATGCACAGGATGCGAGCGAACGTAGCGCACGAGCACAAAACTTCACAAACGGCTAACAAAGACCTAGAAATTAATCATTGTTATTATTATTACTTCAGTGGGTTTATTTTTAATCTGTGTTCAGTACAACAACAAACATGGGTTTGCACAGTGACATTTTGTTTACAGCATCAACAAGAAACAATTACTTGCATGATCCTTCAAGATACACTGAAACACAATGAAAGTCATGGCATTAGCCTCTATGTTATTAATTCACAACATAGAGGCTAATGCCACCACTTTAGCTCACAATACAATAATTGTTTGTTCCCAAATATTTTGAAGTTGCACAGATTACATTTTGGGCACATATGTGACTAAAATGGTTGTAAATTAAAGCCCTGGAAATATTACTTAATTACTTGAATTAAAGTAATATCTGGATCGGGATAATTTGGCTTGTATATAATATATTTATATATATATATTATGGTAAGCCGTTAGGGCAGCACGGTGGAAGAGGGGTTAGTGCGTCTGCCTCACAATACGAAGGTCCTGAGTAGTCGTGAGTTCAATCCCGGCCTCGGGATCTTTCTGTGTGGAGTTTGCATGTTCTCCCCGTGACTGCGTGGGTTCCCTCCGGGTACTCCGGCTTCCTCCCACCTCCAAAGACATGCACCTGGGGATAGGTTGATGGGCAACACTAAATTGGCCCTAGTGTGTGAATGTGAATGTTGTCTGTCTGTCTGTGTTGGCCCTGCGATGAGGTGGCGACTTGTCCAGGGTGTACCCCGCCTTCCGCCCGATTGTAGCTGAGATAGGCTCCAGCGCCCCCTGCGACCCCGAAGGGAATAAGCGGTAGAAAATGGATGGATGGATGGAAGCCGTTAAGGAAATGTAATATATATGGAATTCTAAATAGAAATGAGAAACGTTTATATATATATACTGTAAATAAGAAAGACTTAGAGTCCGTCTGCTGATCTGAAAAAGAGTCAAAGCTGTCAAAGAGCTGAAGCCAAAGTGCAATGCTGAAACAAATAATGCAAACAATAAAATGTATCTTCCAGGGCTTGAGATTAACGTAGTCCCGTCGTCCCAGGGGACGGTAAAAAAAATGCACGGGACAAAATGAAATGCTCCCCGGGACGATGGCTTTTAACCACTTTTTTTTTTTTCTTTTTATGTATTTATTCATTTTACTTTTTTTTTTTCTTTCTATGTATTTATTAATTTTACATTTTATATTAAATGTCTTGGTTTTTCCTCCCTCTGAAAATCCTATGAAATGTTTAACAAGCCATCATATAATAATACAACAGCTATTAATGTAACAATACAATAAAACAAATATATTTAATTATGTTTTTTTCATTATTTTAACAACAGGCTAATGTATATTACTAGATAGATTCTACAATAAACACAAAACTTAAAAACTTAATTATTTACAATTGCAGACACAAGGTTCTTGTTCTGCAGTGCTGTGTGCTAATGTGCTTCGTACACCTGCAGGACCACAAGCAAGGTCGCAGAGAAAATGCGGACTGGATTTTGAGTGATGTGGGCATTTTCTATATGAACAAGTCCAAGGACCGCAAGCAAGGTCGCAGAGAAAATGCGGACTGGATTTTGAGTGATGTTGGCATTTTCTATATGAACAAGTGGAATGGATTGGATACCGACGCACTAAAGGGGCTCTCTACCTTACACTGTGAAGTGAGGGGAAACTGAGTGAAAAATGACAGGTTATATGATTATTTATTTAAACTCATATTCGGGCCACTTTATAATGAATATGTCAGCATGTATTTGTAAAAAAATTAAAATAAAAAAATAAAATAGATTTTTTTTTTTTTTTTTTTTTAACACCAAATTATTTAGGGGGACTTAAGAACATTTTGGGGGGCTTGAGCCCCCCTAAAATAGGCCTAACAACACCAATGGGGGAAACTGAGTGAATAATGACAGGTTATATGATTATTTATTTAAACTCATATTCGGGCCACTTTATAATGAATATGTCGGCATGTATTTGTAAAAAAAAATAAAATAAAAAATATATTTAAAAAAAAAAAACATTTTTAACACCAAATTATTTAGGGGGGCTTAAGAACATTTTAGGGGGGCTTGAGCCCCCCTAAAATAGGCCTAACAACGCCAATGCATATATGTATGTATACATATACCCCCTATAGGAAACCTCAGTCAGCAAAACAAAAAAAGCAACTCATCGGATACCGGCAAATGCAATCAATAAAATGTCCACTATTCCCAACGACAAATGCACTCCAACTTGGGGTATTGAAAGGCCTGCAGGAAAAGGGAAGGCGGGAGGAGGGAGGAATAAATTTAGTTGCACCGACTGGAGAGATTAACAAATAGAAAATCCTCCAGCAGGTTTGGTGACTAAGTGCTGGAGATGATGAGACAGCAGCTGAAAGTGTGATCCTGCTTTTAGACAACATATTTGCCCTATTATGCAAAAGTTAATGTTTGCACGTGAAGTCTCACTTTTCAAAGAGGAGGCGCTCGAAAGCTTGCTTCTGATGTTGCGGCTTTTATTGATGCTATGAAGGAAAAAAAACTATCTATCTATTACATGGGACAAGTGCAGAGTTACAATGTATATGTAATAAGTGGATAAAGGGCATGAAGTGCTTCTTGGAAACACACTTGTTGGTGTCATAAAGCTACAGACACACACAACAGCGTGTTTGCAGTAGAGGTGGCTAAAAGCAATTTTAAAACGGAATGTGTAAAATTTTATTCCAATACACTTTGTGGTGGCTTGAAATACTCAAGCTAAATCGGGGCCCTAAGCAGAATTTTATTTTGAGGCCCATTTTTTCACACATTCATTTAAGGCATGTTTTGTCCTAAACACATTTATGGGAAATAAATAATAATGTATATTTTTTAGTGCAAAATAACACATTTAACGCAATAAAAACAAAGCTGCAGATGTTCCTGTGGCACAACCGTAATCTGTATGTGGAATTACAAGTTTAGCACGAACAATGCACCACAGGAGACAATTAAAATGTATGGAGGATTATATTGCCATTATATTGTTGTAGATAACCAAGCTGGAAGGGGCTAGGAATGTGTTTGTGGTAAAATTTTTATATAAATTTAGTGCCCTGTCATTTACTAAATCGACATTTTTCATGCGCTTCTTCACGCAAAATGATTTGCAAATCTTTTTCAACTTATATTCAGTTGAATAGACTGCAAAAACAATATATTTAATGTTCGAAAAGTTGGCACAGGGGCATTTTTACCACTGTGTTACATGGCCTTTCCTTTTAACAACACTCAGTAAACGTTTGGGAACTGAGGAGACCAATTTTTGAAGCTTTTCAGGTAGAATTATTTCCCATTCTTGCTTGATGTGCAGCTTAAGTTGTTCAACAGTCCGGGGTTTCCGTTGTGGTATTTTACGCTTCATATTGCGCCACACATTTTCAATGGGAGACAGTTCTGGACTACAGGCAGGCCAGTCTAGTACCCGCACTCTTTTACTATGAAGCCACGCTGTTGTAACATGTGGCTTGGCATTGTCTTGCTGAAATAAGCAGGGGCGTCCATAATAACGTTGCTTGGATGGCAACATATGTTGCTCCAAAACCTGTATGTACCTTTCAGCACTAATGGTGCCTTCACAGATGTATAAGTTACCCATGCCTTGGGCACTAATACACCCCCATACCATCACAGAAGCTGGCTTTTGAACTTTGCGCCTATAACAATCTGGATGGTCCTTTTCCTCTTTGATCCGGAGGACATGACGGCCACAGTTTCCAAAAACAATTTGAAATGTGGGCTCGTCAGACCACAGAACACTTTTCCACTTTGTATCAGTCCATCTTAGATGAGCTCGGGCCCAGCGAAGCCGGCAGCGTTACTGGGTGTTGTTGATAAATGGCTTTCGCTTTGCATAGTAAGGCTTTAACTTGTACTTACAGATGTAGTGACCAACTGTAGTTACTGACAGTGGTTTTCTGAAATGTTGCTGAGCCCTTGTGGTGATATCCTTTACACACTGATGTCCCTTTTTGATGCAGTACCGCCTGAAGGATCGAAGGTCTGTAATATAATTCCTTACATGCAGTGATTTCTCTAGATTCTCTGAACCTTTTGATGACATTATAGACCGTAGATGGTGAAATCCCTCAATTACTTGCAATAGCTCATTGAGAAATGTTGTTCTTAAACTGTTCGACAATTTGCTCACACATTTGTTCACAAAGTGGTGACCCTCGCCCCATCCTTGTTTGGGAATGACTGAGCATTTCATGGAAGCTGCTTTTGTACCCAAGCATGGCACCCACCTGTTCCCAATTAGCCTGTTCACCTGTGGGATGTTCCAAAGAAGTGTTTGATGAGCATTCCTCAACTTTCTCAGTCTTTTTTGCCACTTGTGCCAGCTTTTTTGAAACATGTTGCAGGCATCTGTAATGTTGTGAAAATGGGCACGGCCCCTTTAAGAGACTGAGTTCACGAGTCTCTCACGTGATCCCGGAAGTAAAAGGTTCACAACATTGAGAGCGGTAGCGATGCCGGTAAAGCGTACAGCGGAGTATGATTAATGTTTGAAAGTGTTCATTAAACACAGTTCTATAAAGCAAGAGTGGACATCACGTTTCTATAGCATCAAATTCCAAATGAGCTATTATTTGCAAAAAATAACATTTTCCAGTTTGAACGTTAAGTATCTTGTCTTTGAAGTCTATTAAATTGAATATAGGTTGAAAGGGATTTATTTATGATTAACACAACATGCCAACTTCACTGTTTTTGGGTTTTGTACTAACACCCTCTAACAAGAGAATTAGCACCTGATGTTTCTTCCACACAACAATCACCTCCCATAGATTACGTTTAACCTTTTGTGATGTCATTTAAAACAGAGTCCTTCAGTTCACATCATAGAAGGACAACACCACATCCTCGTGACCTTTGGCGATTTGAATACGGATATACAAAGTTTTAATGGCGGGGAGGGAGGGACTATACGATCTCACATGCGAGGGAAGACGACATTGACGCAGTCGTGTGCATGACAGGGTTAAAATCCCGATGTCAACTGTCCCACTGATGCAAGTAGAACAGACAGGGTTGGGATAGATGCACCAGCTTGGATGACAAATCATCAGGAGAAAGGAAAGGGGAAGGGAAGGGGCAGGTCTCGGCTGGAAAAATGCTGCGCTGATGTCATCCGGCAAGGCAAAAGTGGAGCTGTTATTCTATTTTAATCGTGCTGGATTTATTAAACAGGAGCAGCAGGTTTAAATCTCGGCAGATTACATAGAAATACCCAAGGAGAAGTGCAGAAGAGGAGGGGGAGGATGAGGGGCGGCGTGGGAGGGGCCCTGGCATGTATTGCGTAACGTGGTGCACTTTAGGTGAAGCTTCTCTAATCAGCAAGCCCTCCCTCCCAAATGAACACAAACCCAGGAAAGAGTGAGGGAGTAACATAAGACAGCAAAAGACACATTGGATAACAATTTAAATGGGATGTTATATTGAGACGCAGATTAAGCCTGCAGATGTTACTCAGGTTAATCCCACATCTGGATTTAACCACGTCACTGCCTTTATAAATAATGTAGAGCAGGCTGCCACCTCTATAGAGGTCACCGGCGTAGATGTAAAAAGAAGTCGTCATCATGCAATATTTATGGACCAAATGATAACATGTAATATACTTTATTTGCAAAGGGTGAGTTTTAAAAATAACATTTCAGTTCCTTTTAAGGCTAAAACTTGTGTTGTAACTGCTGTGCTTCCATTATGAGAAGCTTGCTTTAAGTTGGTGCTCTTTTTTGTCTGTTTGTATCCATCCATCCATTTTACTACCGCTTGTCCCTTTCGGGTTGCGCCGTCGCGGGAGGCTGGAGCCTATCCCAGCTGCACTGTGCAACCTACTAATTAAAGTCTCAATCAAACACTCGAAGGCATTGTCTCTAACAAGCACTTTTCTTGAAAAAAATCCACATTAAAACATTTGAACGTTTGGATTACGTTGGATAATTTTTTTATTTTACTTTTAAATTAGTAGCATCTAAAAAAAATATGGATGGATATTGTACTCGCAGTGAATAGCAGAGAAGCAAGGAAACCATGCAATACACTACTCCCACCGCCAGGGAGCAGTGCAACGAGTGCCATCGAGGTGCCTTGAACCTCCCACTTCAGTCATCGTTCATCCTCTTCCGGTCGCGACGACGGTACGTATGGCGTCGTTGTGAACTCCCTAATACATCATTGTTTGTGAATCCGCTCTAATCTGGCATTTAGATGTGGTTAAAGTCGATTACCTTGAACGGGGATATATTAGCCATTTATCGGTGCCTTTAATCGTGTGGTCATTTTTCTGATCGGTGAGTTTTAAGCGTTAATATTCTGTGACTCTCCTGGTTCGGTAAGAACACTGTACAGTCATATTAGCTGGTGCCAGAAGCAAACTATGGTCATAAATAATGTCACAATTAATCGGAATGTGTTTCAAACCGCGTATACGCACCCATTATATGTATGACTGACGTCTGTGCCATGGTTTTCTATCACCGTCGTTAGCATGTTAGCATCACAGTAACGCAAGTCCCTTGATTTGCAGCTTCAAAATGGTGCAGCGCCTGACATACCGACGTAGGCTGTCCTACAACACAGCATCTAACAAGACCAGACTGTAAGTGTCCACCCTGCATTGTAGTCTGCAGCATGGAGCTATGTGTTAACATTCCCCTACGGGTGTCCTGCAGGTCCCGGACGCCTGGTAACCGCATCGTGTACCTCTACACCAAGAAGGTTGGCAAAGCCCCCAAGTCAGCTTGTGGCATCTGCCCAGGAAGACTTCGTGGAGTAAGTAACGAGCATGCCATAGGTTGCAAATAACGTTGTAGGGATGTAACAGTAAATGGTATTCTAGTTTTAGTCACTGAAAACACGTCATCTATTAATGCATTTTCGGCAACACTCCGTCCGCCGGCGCAACGCGACCTAGTACGCATGCGCAGAAAATGCACACGTCATAGTCACCTCCAGCGTTGCTTTGTGTGCAAGTTCTTAAATTACATTTTACTTATCTGAACAATATCCAGTGTTGTGGTATTGTACCGAGGATGTCGTTGTGGCTTGTACAGTCCTTTGAGACACTTGTGATTTAGGGCTATATAAATAAACATTGATTGATTGATTGAACTGGGATCCATTATGCTGTGGGGCCCTATTGTAGTGAATCACACACGAACCATCATAAATTAATCAAATCTTTAATGGACAAGTAAAAGTATACAATGAGACAAATAACTTTTTACAACAACCAATGTCAGAATCTAGATATCTGGTCAGGACACTCCTCACTCTTTTGCTTTCACCTTCACTGTCCATTTGTTTTTGGTGGCTTTATATACTCTGGACCTAGAAGTTGAGTCTGTGACATACATGGCGGACAATAACTGATACTGTCTGCTTTGCCAGTCCAAATGCATTCGATGTTGTCCGTAGTCTTCACTCAACGGCTAGGTAATACAAAGCACACGCTACCTTTTTTTATCACATCCACGGGAGGAAGGGACAAAGTTTTTCAGTAAGTAGAATCACAGCTTACCCGGACATTAGAAAGTGCTCTTGCCGTCTGAGACGTGTTGTACCGTATTTTCCGTATTATAAGGCGCACCTTCAATGAATGGCATATTTCAAAACTTTGTTTATATATAAGGCGCACCTATGCATCCATTAGATGGAGCTGCGCTAAAGGGAATGTCAACAAAATAGTCAAGTCAGTCAAACTTTAATAATAGATTACAAACCAGCGTTCTGACAAATCTGTTCACTCCCAAAATGAATAAACAGCTGATTTACTCGTGTTACGGTAAATCAAACGTTAGTGCAATCACAATATAGTAACACTGGAAATAGTGCAGAGCAATAACAATATATCAATAACTCAACGTTGCTCAAACGTTAATGTCACACAACACACAAAATAAACATGTAAACCTCACTATGAAGTTATTCCTCATCCACGAATCCCTCAAATTCTTCTTCTTCAGTGTCCGAATTAAACAGTTGGGCGAATACGGCATCCAACATGCCCAGCTCCGTCTCGTCGAAGTCGTCATTAATCGAGTCAGTGTCGCTGCTGTTGTCTAGCAGTTCAGTGACAATTCCTGCCTTCCTGAAAGGTCGGACCACAGTTGAGACTGATATATCAGCCCAGGCATTTACGATCCACTGGCAGATAGTGGCGTATGTCGTCCGGCGCTGTCTCCCTGTATTGATGAACGTGTGTTCGCCTTCTGTCATCCGTGTTCTACTGCGTGACTGATCGCCTTGAGTTTAAACTGCGTCGTAAGCGTGTCTCTTAATAGGAGCCATTTTGGGGTCTTTACATAAACACACAAATGGAAATGAAACGTCATATATCCCAGCATGCACCACGCGCTTCTTCTACGGGGGCGGCTGCTTACCATAGAAGAAGAAGAAATGAAACGTCATATATCCCAGCATGCACCGCACGCTTCTACGGGGGCAGCTGCTTACCATAGAAGAACTTCTTCTACGGTGGAAAAGGAAGTTGGCGGCTGCTTACCATAGAAGAAGAAGAAGAGCTTCTTCTACGGGGAAAAAGAAGTTGGCGGCTGTTTACCGTAGGTGCGAGACCTAAACTTTATGAAAATGAAGTTTAGGTTTGTTTTTGCTCAATATTGGTCCATATATAAGGCGCACTGTCAGCTTTTGAGAAAATTTGAGGTTTTTAGGTGCGCCTTATAGTGCGGAAAATACGGTATTCGAAATAGTTGCAATCGTGCGTTTCCTTCACTTAAGGTATTCATGTGTGATTTCCACAAGCGTCTGTACATTTAGGGGAGAAGAAGAAACACGGGCATGTCTGGATGACTCGCCTCCATCTTTCCAGTGGTTAGTTCCGGTTGTTATGAAGCTGGCTGTGGCGCGGTCTTTCTCACATCACTTCCTGTTTGGGGTGCGGTCTTTCTGACTTCACTTCCTCTCCGAACTCATTTTGTAAACGATCAATGAGTCCATACAAAGCTAAGAGCCGGAGATTGAAGAGATACACGGCGCACTTACCCGTGTAAAACATTGTCCGAGGAGGGGGACCTTAAACGATAGATTAGTGTGGCTGAAACGAGGCTTAGACTAAATAATTATTTGTTTAAGGGGTTACCCGGCTTAGTGTAGACATGGCCTAAGTCACAGTAGCGCTGGCTCATGCGCACTAGCATCGTTTGGCTTGAAAAAACAGGGAGAAACACGACTACACAGACTTTGCTACGGAGATTTCCCCTCGAAGTAAACCGTGAAGTGCTTGGTTTAACTTAATTTTCTTTCGCTTAATTTCAGTGGAGTCTCGGTGTACGTAGGGGACGGCATGGCGAAGTTGGGAGAGTGGCCGTGCCAGCAATCTGAGGGTTACTGGTTCAATCTCCACCTTCTACCATCCTAGTCACGTCCGTTGTGTCCTTGAGCAAGACACTTCACCCTTGCTCCTGATGGGTCTGGTTAGCCCTGTGCATGGCATGTGTGTGTGAATGTGTGTGTGTGTAAATGGGTGAATGTGGAAAAATAGTGTCAAAGCGCTTTGAGTTCCTTACAAAAAAGGTAGAAAAGCGCTATACAAGTACGACCCCTTTACCATTTACGTTTAAGAGTGGATTGCTGTTTTTAGATGACAGGCGTGGACAATATTGGAGACAGACTTGTTTGTCTCACACTAAAAATATACAGTGAAGGAGAAAACTACTTGAATTATTAATGTTCTCAATACAGCGTCCATAAGCTGCTGTGACTGACTAAATAATGTGAGAAAACATGCAGCAGGCGTTGTGTCGGGAACGTTGCCACAACTTGTTTATAAAGTCTTGTCTGCTGGGATGCTCACTCTTCCTTTATCTAACTGCAAACTTTCAGTGTTCAAATAACATAAATGCTATTTTGTCATCTCATCGAATTGAATGCAGGCCTTGAAGATTGTGTGTTCGATGTGAGAGGTATAACTCCTGTTTATTTTTGTTGGCCAAACTTTGTGTTAGAGAAGAACAATTGTTTATTAGACTTTTTCATTAGCCAAACTGCTGTTTTGTATTGATATCAAAAAGTAAACACCATGTTTTTTACATTACTTGTGGGTTTTTTTCATGTTAGTTTTTACTTTAAAAACCATTAATGTGACATAGCATTTTGTTAGTTTTATTGTGTATAGTTAATTCCTATACAATATATTTCGGCTCAAACTCTTAACGGATCTGTCCCAATACATGTAAATGTACATACCGTATTTTCCGCACCATAAGCCGCACCTAAAAACCACAATTTTTGTCAAAAGCAGACAGTGCGGCTAATAACCCGGTGCGCCTTATATATGGATTAATATTCATATTTATTTTCATAAGGTTTAGGTCTCGCAACTACGGTAAACAGTCGCCATCTTTTTTCCCCGTAAAAGAGGAAGCGCTTCTTCTTCTACGGTAAGCAACCGCCCCCATAGAAGAGGAAGCGCTTCTTCTTCTACTGTAAGCAACCGCCAAGGTGAGGACCCGCCCCCGTAGAAGAAGAAGCTCGCGGATATTTAATTTCATTTGTGTGTTTCCGTAAAGACAACAAAATGTCTCCTCCTAAGAGACACGCGTACAAGGTTCCACTGACTTTTGATATTCATGTGAACCGCACTGTGGATACAACGGGAGCATGTACGGTGAATATTCGCACCACAGGGAATGAGAAGTCGTCCTTCACCGTGGTTCTAGCTTGCCATGCTAACGGCCAGAAACTTCCACCCACGGTGATATTCAAAAGGAAGACCTTGCCAAAAGAGAACTTTCCAGCCGGCGTCATCATAAAAGCTATCTCGAAGGGATGGATGCATGAAGAAAAGATGAGCGAGTGGTTGATAGACGTTTACGCGAAGACACCGGGTGACTTTTTTCACGCAGCGCCGTTCCTGTTGATCTATGACTGCATGCGCGTCCACATCACAGATGGTGTCAAAAAACAAGTGAAGCACACCGAAGAAGAAGAATTCGAAGGAATTTGTAGATGAGTAATAACTTCAGAAAGTGAGCTTTAATGTTTATTTTGTGTGTTGCGTGACACTAACGTATGAGCAACGTTGAGTTATTGATGTTGCTATTGCTCTGCACTATTTTGAGTGTTACTATTTTTGTTATTGCACATTTGCACATTACATTTTGGGAGTGAACAGAGTTGTTAGAACGCTGGTTTGTAATATATTATTAAAGTTTGACTGACCTATCTGACTGTTTTGTTGACATCCCTGTAGCGTAGGTGCGGCTATTAGCACGGGGCGGCTAATAGGTAAACAAAGTTTTGAAATATGCCGTTCATTAAACGTGCGGCTAATAACACGGGGCGCCTTATGGTGCGGAAAATACGGTAACTTAAAAAAAAGTGCATCTATCAAAATGTAAAAATAGAGAATAAAAGGCATCATGTAATGAGAAAAAGATGACACGTTTATATTATTAAAGAACAAAAAAACATATTTGTCTTTAAATAAGGATAATCGTTCATAGCCTTTTTATTAGACCTTACAAACTACATGATGGCGTTCCCACCCCAACTCTGTTTTACCTAACATAATCAATAATTCTGATTTCAATATTGATTTTAAAAGATGTCTTAATTATTTTGATCTCATACATGAACACTGTTTTTATCTGTATGGACAAAAATTATGTCATGTCTTATGGCCACCAGGTGCCACTTTGCATATTTTTTTACATTTGTTTTTATTTGTTTTATCTCTTATGTCCATAAAGTGCTATCTTGCACAATTATCACTTTTTTTCTTCCATATTACTTTGTTTATAATGCTTGCCTTGTTTTCATATGCACATTCAATTTCTATTTGAGGTAAACATGAAAGGGTTTTTATCTACAATGTTTCTTCTACAAAGGAAATAGTTTTTTGTTTTTATAAATACAACTTGGTTAAAAGATTACAGTTCATGTACTTTTAGAATTTTTTTAGCTCATTTAAAAATACTGACATAATAAAAGCAGTGATTAGAAATGTCCATAGCGTGACATCCTTACTATGATTTGTTTAAAAAATTGTATTCGCTGATACGATTCCGGGCTCATATTTTTTTAGAACGTTACGATCCGAAACGATTCAGTGAGTTGAAATCGTTTTAGTAACATTTTAGCCGGAAAAAAATCAACCAGTGTGACTGAAATAGAATAGAAAGTACTTTATTGATCCCTGGGGGAAATTCAGTATTCAAATTCAATAAATACTGGATACTGGAGATTCCCACCTCGACTGCAGACTGCAAGTTTGGTTGCAGATATTCCAGTTATTTCTTGTATGGGAATTACTGTAGATTACAATGGTTAAAATCACCCTAGATCATTACAGCACAGTCCGGATGTGTATTTTCATGCCCATAGATCATGTCACGTAATTCCTTCGGTGCAACCTCCTCGTTCGCTGAGGGGGCGGGTGTGTACACAACACCCACAATAATACATTGCGGATAAAATGGTCTTAACTTCAAAGTCAGATAAACCACATTTTCAGAACAGGAGTTTGAAATAATCTTACGTGTGCCATGCTTTAACGAGGGAAGCGGTTCCTTCTTCCTGAGTCATGCCGCTGAAGTTGAAGTTTGTTCGTTTTATTTCCCAGAGACTGAACATTTGCCAGGATTATTACTGGAATAGTTAGCCTTCCTTTGCTAACCATGTGCCGGAGTCCATGTTCAGCTCCTCCCCTTCTGCCATGTTTTGGTTTTGGCTTGTTGTCGACTGTTGCCCCCGTCTGCAGTGGTCCGAGCATCTGGTTAGCATAGCATGCTACCCAAGAAAAGGACTCAGCATCACTGGGTCAAAAAGTCAGAAATTGCTGTGCTCTCTCAGCTTTACTAAGCTCGCTCGATCATAAAAAGCTTTTTCAGGGTATGTCCTCTGAGCTCTGCTCATGAAAGTGAGAAATATAAGTACACGTTGACTCTGAGATCTTCGCGACGTCGCCCTGTGTGGAGAGCCATCTTGGATCTTTTCATGTGATGTTTATGGCCTTTCATTATTTAAAGTGCTGAAAACAACTTTATATAAAGTCTATTGTTTTTAAAGCCAATGTTTTCTTTTCTAGTATCGATAAAATTGATTAATTACCTTTTAAATCCTGGAAGGCCAACGAGCTGAGCACAGTTCGATTTAGTTAGATTTTCTTCAATGAATATAATTTGATATCGATTAATTGTTACACCGCAAGTTGCAAAGATGATCAAACAAAGCAATGACTGTGCTGTAAAATGTTCTCTTACCAGGTCCGGGCTGTGAGACCTCAGGTTCTGATGAGGCTCTCCAAGACCAAGAAACATGTCAGCAGGGCTTATGGCGGCTCCATGTGCGCCAAATGTGTGCGTGACAGGTAAAAGTTGGAATATATTTTTAAACTCACTAGAGCATTGTGTATGATACAATGGTTTTCTAATGTTTTCTAATGTGTTTTTATTGTCCAGGATCAAGCGTGCTTTCTTGATTGAGGAGCAGAAGATTGTGGTCAAGGTGCTCAAAGCCCAAGCACAGAGCCAGAAGTCAAAGTAAAGCGTGTATTTGTATTGCCACAATAATAAAAGACAATTATTAAATGTTCTTTGTTTCAATCTCTTCATATTAAACTTGCTTATACTATGTTCACACTGCATTGTACCTATATTTACCGGTAGTTTGGATTGTTTGTTTGCATTTTTATTTACTGTATTTTCCGCACTAAAAGGCGCACCTAAAAACCTACAATTTTGTCAAAAGCTGACAGTGCGCCTTATAATCTGGTGCACCTTATATATGGACTAATATTGAGCCTCCAACAGGTAAAAGTTTCAATCAATCGCAACTATGATAAGCAGCCGCCGACTTAATTTTCCCCCGTAGAAGTTCTACGGTAAGCAGCCGCCCCCGTAGAAGAAGCGCACGGTGCATGCTGGGATATATGACTGCGCGAGGCGTGCCGTTTCATTTCCATTTGTTTGTTTATGTAAAGACCCCAAAATGGCTCCTGTTAAGAGACACGCTAAGACGATCAGTCACGCAGTAGAACACGGGAATGGAGCAGCAGCGACACTGACTCGATGAATGACGACTTCGACGAGACGGAGCATGTTGGATGCCGTATCCGCCCAACTGTTTAATTCGGACACTGAAGAAGAATTCGAGGGATTCGTGGATGAGGAATAACTTCATAAAGTGAGCTTTACATGTTTATTTTGGGTGTTGTGTTGTGTGACATTAACGTTTGAGCAACATTGAGTTATTGATATATTGTTATTGCTCTGCACTATTTCGAGTGTTACTATATTGTGATTGCACTAACTTTTGATTTACTGTAACAGTATCACTGTTTTTTACGTGTTTATTGAATCAGGGAAAAGTTCCCCTCCACTATGTGATCTAAATGTTGCACTACATGTTATACCTTGCTGTTGTTAAAACATAAACAAAACTCCACGTCACTGACTTTACCTCGGGGAAAATAATAAAACAGCTGTTTATTCATTTTGGGAGTGAACATAGTTGTCAGAACGCTGGTTTGTAATCTATTAGTAAAGTTTGACTGACCTATCTGACCGTTTTGTTGACATTCCCTTTTGCGCAGCTCCATCTAATGGATGCATAACGTAACCCCAGCCTCTACTGTAGCGTCTATTCTATGCGCCTTATAATGCGGTGCGCCTTATATGTGAACAAAGTTTTAAAATATGCCATTTATTGAAGGTGCGCCTTATAGTGCGGAAAATACGGTAGTTCACATTACTTTTTTAAATATCGTTCTAATGTGAACAAAATGTGCCCCTGGACTGATGTGCTCATGTCACATGATGCAAGTACGCATGAGGGAACTCTCCTGAAGGAATCAATAAAGTACTATCTATCTATCTATAGCTCCAATTCTAGTGGGCCTCAGTCCTGGTGCTTTAGTGGCAAGAGAGACATTGACTGCAGCGCTAAATCTTTCCCTGCCTGTTTTCTGATCATTTATACACTTTATTTTGTTAGTCACATTTTGAAGACGTATATGTCGGATAAACGTGACCTGATAGGTCAGACTGCAGTTGCATTTGGTACATATATTTATATCCACATATCAAAGGGCTGATTTATAAAAATAAAAATACTTTTTACTGTTCACACTGACATTAAAAGTTAGATACATATATGGGCAAACAAACCTGAAAACACAATTGTGAAATGGGAATGTGTGATCTCTTAAAATTTGTGGTGGAACTTTTTCAACGACATTTCTAAATTGTGGAAAGTCTTTGACGTTATAATTAATTTACATGACGTAATGTATTTTTAAACAACTTACTGGAAGTTTTCCTGATTTCGTTTTTAGTATTTTGTTTGTCTAGACCAGAGGTCCCCAAACTACGGCCCGCGGGCCGGATTCCGGCCCGCCAGCGTCCAAAATCAGGCCCACGGGAAGTCCCAATATAAAAACAAAACATTTTTTAAAAATTTTTCTTATCCACTTTGTACCATTTGCTACTCACAGTGTCTCCTAGCCGCTCAGGCAAATCATAATGTCTAAAAATGCATTTACTCGTCGATAACGTGACATCATCGCGTGCGCGGAAAGTGCGCTATATATATCTAATATATATGTATATCTATATGTATGTATGTATATATATATATATATATATATATATATATATATATATATATATATATATATATATATATATCTATATATATCTATATATATATATATATATCTATATATATATATATATATACAGTATATATATATATCTATATCTATCTATATATATATATATAGATAGATATAGATATATATATATTTGTGTGTATATATCTCTAATATATACATACTTGCCAACCTTGAGACCTCCGATATCGGGAGGTGGGGGCGTGGCTTAAATATATTTAAGCTAGAATTCACCAACTCATGCTATCCGGTAGATGGCAGTATTGTCCTGTTTAAGAATGTTACATATTTGCTGTTTACGCAGACGAACTGCTTTACGGTAGACTAAACGTGACTGCTGTTGTTGTGTGTTGTTACCGCGCTGGGAGGACGTAAATGAAACTGCCTGACAATAAACCCACATAAGAAACCAAGAACTCGCCCTCGATCATTCTACAGTTATGACGTCATTGGGCAGGCAAGCTGTTTATATTGTGGTAAAGCCGACGTGAGAACAGGCTGTCCCCACTCAGGTCCGCATTGAGCTGGAGGGGGCGTGGCCTCCAGCTCCGGCTGAATACCGGGAGTTTGTCGGGAGAACATTTCTGCTGGGAGGTTATCGGAAGAGGCGCTGAATACTGGGAGTCTCCCGCTAAAAACGGGAGGGTTGGCAAGTATGAATATATATATATCAAATATATATATCAAATATATATATATATATATATATATATATATATATATATATATATATATATATATATATATATATATATATATATATATATATATAAAATATATATATATATATATATATATATATATATATATATATAAAATATATATATATATATATATATATATATATATATATATATATATATATATATATATATCAAATATATATATATATATATATATATATATATATATATATATATATATATATATATATATATATATATATATATATATATATATAAATATATATATATATATATATATATATATATATATATATATATATATATATATATATATATATATATATATATATATATATATATATATATATATGTATGTATGTATGTATACATACAGCCCGGCCAAATTGTAAATATTTCATACATATTACTAAAAATGTACTTTATAGCAGAAAATACACTGAATTTGTACAAATACGGAAAATTCAGTGTTGAATGTTTTATGTCTGAATATCTTACTTGTATCATGTCTTGAGGGTTTGGTTAGTTACAGTACTTGAAAGCGATAAAACATGAAACAAGTGACAACATATTCATATTTATATTTCGTTATGTAGTAAAACTAACGTGCGAAAAAAATAAAAAGTAAACGCGACTTCACTTCCGGGACACGTCGCCGAAGAGCACACCAACGAAGAAGAAGAAGAGGAGGAGGAGGAAGCAGGATCTGCAAGAAGAGGACAGCATCATGGAGACTTTATACAGCATACCTTTTACTGTGCTGGAATGTCCCAATGTAAAACTGAAGAAACCTTCCTGGGTGCATATGCCGTCAGCCATGACAGTGTATGCTGTTGTTATTGTTTCCTACTTTCTCATCACCGGAGGTAAAGGCTAGCATGCTAACAGGCTAACGGGTTGTGGTAAGCTAGCATGTTAAAAGGGATGCTAATTTAATAGCGTGTAATAGGACACTAACACACTCGGGCTGCAATGTTACATATAAACGAAGTACAGGTTTGTGTTGATTAAGTTTTATACTTTGCTCGTCAAGTAGAAAAAGAGGCGAGCTAAAGTTCGAGCTAAGGTAGCATTAGAAACCCAGTTAACCAATTCCAAACGTTAAAGCTCCCAGATAGACCGCCAAGTTGGATAAACTTATATTTTAATGTGTTTTGCGTGTATATTTCTTTCAATGACCCTTTTATTGAATACGCGTCTTCCCCTGGCAGGAATCATCTATGACGTCATAGTGGAGCCTCCAAGTGTGGGCTCGATGACGGACGAGCATGGACATCAGAGACCTGTAGCCTTCCTTGCATACAGGTAATCACCCTTTTATCATGCAGCTGCTAATAATACTCAGACACATGCATCTTCTACCTAAGTAAACAACATATGCTCATATTTAGGTCATACTTGCCAACCTTGAGACCTCCGAATTCGGGAGATGGGGTGGGGTGGGCGGGGTTTGGTGGTAGCGGGGGTGTAAATTGTAGCGCCCCGGAAGAGTTAGTGCTGCAAGGGGTTCTGGGTATTTGTTCTGTTGTGTTCATGTTGTGTTACGATGCGGATGTTCTCATGAAATGTGTTTGTCATTCTTGTTTGGTGTGGGTTCACAGTGTGGCGCATATTTGTAACAGTGTTAAAGTGTTTTGTACCGCCACCCTCGGTGTGACCTGTATGGCTGTTGATAAAGTATGCCTTGCATTCACTTGTGCGTGTGAAAAGCCGTAGATATTATGTGATTGGGCCGGCACGCTGTTTGTGTGAAGGAAAAGCGGACGTGACGACAGGTTGTAGAGGACGCTAAAGGCAATTCCTTTAATATTGTTGTCCGGGCGGGAATCGGGAGAATGGTTGCCCCGGGAGATTTTCGGGAGGGGCACTGAAATTCGGGAGTCTCCCGGGAAAATCGGGAGGGTTGGCAAGTATGATTTAGGTACAGGCTATATTATTTCAAAGCGGATAACAAAGCCTCCTAATGTGGCTGCTGACGTATGTGGTAACATTTGTCGTCATTGTTGGTTGTTTTATTTTGTCAAACCTATTATTAATCCATCCATCCATTTTCTACCGCTTGTCCCTTTTATTAATTTACTTGGTAATTCACTTTCAGTTGTACCACGGTTCTATCTACCCTTCTGTTAAAATGAACGATGCACTTATTCTGCTGTTGTTTGGACACTTTACATTAGTTTTGGGCGATGCTACACATTTACGCATTGATCCAATCACATGGGCAGTATTGGCCATACTGATACTTGACATTTTCAAGATCATCATGTTTGGTCAGAATTATAACCGGACAAAAAGTACAGGTTGGTTGTGTAACAATATCAATTAAATTCTCACATTATTAACTAGATCCACTCGACATCCGGTAGCCCAGGGGGGGAGGTCCCCACCTATGCGGTCCCCACAGAGGTTTCTCATTGTGCCAATTGGGTTGAGTTTTTTTCTTGCCCTGATTTGGGATCTGAGCCATGGATGTCGATGTGGCTTGTGTAGCCCTTTGAGACATTTGTGATTAAGGGCTATATAAGTAAACGTTGATTGATTAATGAATATGTAAATGATTTCCTTCTACTGGTTTTTAATTTAAATTGTTTTTTGCCCTTAAAACCTCTAAAGGCCTTAGTGGCCACATCCATGGACAGCACCTTTTAGCTCTTATTTCCAAAATTGTGTACACTACTGAATTGGGGTCTTATGGCCGCTTATGTGGACACTTATACTGCCATATGGTGGTGTCAGAAGAGTATAACATACTGGAATTAGCATGTCACTAAACATGAAGTACACATTTGTGTATTTATGGACTAAGTACATCATATCAAAATATGATTCTTAGTTTTTATTCTAATTAGGGTCCAATAAGCCCAATTAGCAAAGAGAAATAAAAAAAAAGCATGTAAACAAACAGCTTGGGCCTTAAGAGGTTAAAAGGGAACTGCACTTTTTTGGGAATTTTGCCTCTCGTTCACAATCATTATGAAAGACATGACGGACTTTAACTTTTTTTTTTAATGCATTTTAATTTGTAAAAAAAGTCAGCTGACAATGGGAGGTCCCATAAAACCCTATAAAAACATCCGAAAAGCGCCAACAAAACTCTATTTCTATTTCGTAACTTGAATATTAACCAAGTATTAGTATTTGTATTGTAAGTGCTAATGCAGACAAACTATTTATTTGTGCCTATATGGACACCATCCTTCCTTGCTTGGGGAAGTTTATCGTAGATCATAAATCATGTCTCTCACCTGGATAGGAGAAGGATGAGGACATATTCCGACAAGTTGGTACATTTCTTTGCGAAGATTATGAGTCATTCTTCATCTAAACAGGACTAAAACAAGATTCTATAAGTCGGCATCCTAATGACAGCAGACATTGTAAGTGATGTTTGTTGGCTCTCAGGAAGTCTGCAGTGAGTAAGAATCATGACGTTGGAAAAAAAAGCAAACTTTGTGATACATTTTTTTAATTAATGAGCCGTGTATGCTTAAAATGGGCAAATTACGTAAATATTATATGTTGTTATAGATGTGCCTGTTACAACATTACATATATATTTACAGTGTGTATATAAAACCTAAGTGAAGGTGTTTGGATGTTTTTAAGTGCTCTAATAGGCAGAATAGTGGGATATCCATAGGCTTTGTTGTAAGCGGACTTTTGATCGCATTTATTTACAATTTAGAATGCACCAAAAAAGAAAAACATATATGCTGTTGTCTTACTTATAGACTTAGACTTAGATTTAGACTAACTTAATTGATCCACAAGGGAAAAGGTTCCACACAGTAGCTCAGTTACAAAGGATGAAAGGGTAAGGATGGAAAGGATAATGCACACAGGGGCACAAAAAGAGGGTGAAAACAAAAGGTAAAAGGTAGACTAAATATGTACCATAGTAGCAATATAATATATAACATACTGTATATGTAATATTTACATATATGTACAGCATATAATATATACTGATATATTATATTTTAATTATATTTTTCATATAATATATACAATATATAATAAATCCATATTACAATGTACAATATTACAGTATATGTAACAGCTGCAGCAAAAAAGGGCAGCATTATATAGAGAGTAGATCAAGTAGAAAATATACATTATAAACAAAGAGAGGTAGCTAACATAGAATGTTACTACATAAGAAGTATGAATGATAGGCAAAATTCCAAAAAAAAGTGCAGTTCCCCTTTAAAAGTCCTCCTGCGTCTAGGGACTTACTGAGTTTGAAAACAATAATTAAAATATATATGGATACTATACTTGGTATCATTACTGTCAATATTTGTATTGCTCTTCCTACCTTTCTTTACATTTAAGAGTTATATCGTACAGTTAACATATCCTCCTACAGTGTGTAGTACAGCATGCTTAGCTATTCATTGTCCTTCAGTGATAATGATAATTGTAAGAAACATAGTTTATTTGCCACCATGGAGGTAAGGATTGCTGACTTAGAAGTGGCTTTGCACTGTGAAATGACGTTAGCCGCTGGCAAGAATGCTACATTGCGCAACCCTAATGATCATGTCTTTTAAGGGTAAATGGACAGTACATCATGGAAGGACTGGCTTCCAGCTTCCTCTTCACAATGGGAGGCCTGGGCTTCATCATCCTGGACCGATCTAATGCGCCCAACATCCCTAAACTCAACCGCTTCTTGTTGCTCTTCATTGGCTTCGTCAGCGTGCTCCTCAGCTTCTTCATGGCCCGTGTGTTCATGCGCATGAAGCTACCGTAAGTCCATATATCCAATTCATAGAATACTGTTTGCATTTGGCTTACGCTTGACATGTTTTCCCCTTCTGTAGTGGTTATCTAATGGGATAAATGCACCAGCACCCTTGGATTCATTCAGTGTGGACTGATCTTGCTGAAGAGAAATCAAAGTTTGGACTCCAAAATCGATTAACAACTAGCACTGGAGATGTGTCAACCTTGCAGTGGAAAGTAGGTTGTTTTTATATATTAAAAAAAAAAGAAATAAACAAGAAATTATCCTGGCAGTTGCACTTTTGTCCACAATCCTACATTTGTTTTCGGTGCCCGAGGGGAATTTTTTTTCCCTCTGCTCATTTTTATTTAAAAAAGTGAATTATTTAATAATTAGATACAATATTAGATATTACAGTAGTTCCCTGCTGTTCTCAGGGTTATGTTCCATGACCCACAGAAAATAACAAACACAAATATTAAAAAGCCTACTTTGAATACTTGAAACCCGAGATATGCCTTTCACAGTTATTTGACACATTTATAATTTAGTTTCACAGATTGATAAGTACAGGCATACAGTTTTGTACTTGCAAAACTTGCAGTTAAACATGTCTAGTCAAAACATTTTGCTGCTGGTAAATGTGAGTAACTTGACCTGTGAGACAGCACCCTCTGCTGGATTCATAGCTGCAGCACTTCTTTTTTTTTTAACCAGCAAATACTGCAATCAAACGGCTGTCTATTAACTTTCTATTTATCTACAAAAAAAACTATTTACGATTAAAAACAAATATGTACAAGCAGAACCACAAATAAGCAGAGATCCACTGTACAATGATTTGCTTTGTCACTAAAACACAAAGCTAGGATGAAAATGTTTTGTTCAGATAGCTTATTGAGATTAATCATTGGATATGTTTCTTTAATGCAAATATTGAATCAATCGTCCTCAATTTTTATGTATGCCACACAGGGTGGAAAAAGTTTGGACAGCCCTAAAATACAAATCAAATGTCGGGATTCAAAAGGACCAAATGGAAAAAAAGACACACAAGCATATTTTTGTTCCATGGTGCATTCATTCACTTCAAGGGTGATGAAAGTGTCAAGTCTTTCCAAATATTATTGCACATGTGAAACAGTCGCTAATTACACAAATAGAAGCCACATATTGCACCAGCTTTTGTAAATTAAAGTCATATCTGATTAGTATTTAGATTAGTAGCACCCACTGAAATTAAACATTCTAAAATACAGTGAAGATAACCTGCAAAATCAGCAGTTTATCAAATACTTGCTCTCACTTTAATTTAATTGTTTGAAGTTCTCTTGTTAATGTGTTCCGACCTCCTCCATTGTGACCCTTAATGCACTATTCCTCAGTGTGTCTCCTTGAGTTCCCAATTAGGATAAATGATAATGCGAAACAAAAGTCATGTTATTAAAACAACAACCAAGCAAGCATTGCATGTTCTCTTAAATCTGCAGCTTATCAATATCAATGTTTTAAAATGAAGGTTTCTGGTCTCTTGGTGTTTTGAAGGGTTGATGTGCGCCGCCCTGCTATGATGAGTCACCAGTGGAACCTTAAAACAAAAAACATACAAATACATGTATTTTTTTTTTTACTAAAGACTATCTTTCCTAATAGAAGGCAGTAGAGTATTAAATACTCTACTGCCTACTGTTGAGCCTCTACATTTTAGTGGCTCAACTCAGAATATTAGGTATCTGTTAAGGGTAAGGCGTTTGTCTCACAATTAATATGCAGCCAAAATAATACAATTTAGAGTAAATATAAGATACACCAATACATGTTTTAAAAAAGTCCCACAAATACATTTAATAATTAAAATATATGTATTTTAATTTAGTCTTTTTTTTTCCTTTTTTCTTTTTAACAATATATATGCATTTATTTGGTATAAGGGATTGATTTGGATCAATGCAATTTTGTTTTCTAATTGATGCTATTTTGATTGAGTTAATGATTGAAGAAAATATGTACTATAATACATATGTTTATTAAAAGTTGTTTACAGTATTTAGAGTAGGTGTTTAAACACGTTTTTTTTATTATTATTTAGTTTCACAAATCATCTTCAAATATGTGCTGTAATAATTCTAAATCAATTTGAAATAATATTTTGGTACACAAATCATGATAGTCTGATTTTATAGTATACAATAAAATATGGTGTTTATTTAGAGTAAGGCTTTTATTTGTACCAATGCAGTCAATGTTTAAATATTGTGTTAGACAAACAATGAATGCACTTTATGACGAAACTGGGATATCATAGTACTATCCAGTGGCACCATCTAATATTTTTTTCATGAAGGGGAGAATTATTTTGGGGTCCGGGTTCATTTATAAAAATATGTATACATTTTCTAAATATGTGTACATTATTCATTAATTTTTTTAAAGCATGCTGTCTATTAGGGCGCAGGCCAATATTTTCTAAAGTGTATTTTATTGACGCCATTCACTCCATTTAGTAAGTTGGCTGTCTTCATTCCTGTTGCCACTTCAATTTCTGTGAAGAAACAAAACAAACACATAAAATGCATTAAATGGCGAGCCGCCATTTATGCTTAAGAGATGTGATGACTTCCTGTTGCACCTGTGAGTACGTGGTCAAGTTTGTCCACCACAAAGTCGGCATTGTCGGTGTCGAAGCACATGGGCGGCTTGAACTTCAGCACGTTGCGATGAGGTCCGTCTGCGCTGAGGAGTACTCGCTGCTCCTTTAAGCGATAAATGACCTCTCGGGCCTCTGCTGTGGCCGGGGTCAACTTTAAGCGGTCCTTCACCAGCTCTGCCCCCACAAACAGGCCGCGACCCCTGCATGGAGCCCACATGTTTAGTCCTGCCGCCCTCGCCTGCGTCCTTTATGAAAGTGATGCTTTTTACCTGATATCACCGATGAGAGGATGCTTCTCTTTCTGAGCCTCCAGCAGAGAGATCAGGTACTCGCCTACTTGCAAAGCTTTCGCCTGCAGATCCTCCTTCACGATCACATCCAGGACGGCCAGACCGATGGCGCACGACACTGGGTTGCCTCCGAACTGGGAAATGGAAACCACGCACACATAGGAAAGACGCTATCATGGAGGTCAGCGTCCCTGCGTTACAGTTACCGTGCAATGGACGCTTCATTTGAGACACCTGCACAATCAAATAATTTGGGAATACATTAACACTTTAAATTGTAATGTATGATTCTATTAATTTTATAATATATATTTATATAAAGTACAGGCCAGAAGTTTGGACACACCTTCTCATTCAATGTATTTTGTTTATTTTCATGACCATTGTAGATTGTCACTGAAGGCATCAAAACTATGAATGAACATGTGGAGTTATGAACTTAACTGAAAACATGTTTTTTATTCTAGTTTCTTCAAAATAGTCACCTTGCTCTGATTACTTTTTCGCACACTCTTGGCATTCTCTCGATGAGTTTCAAGAAGTAGTCACCTGAAAGGGTTCTCACTTCACAGGCGTGCTTGAAGCTCATGGAGAGAATGCCAAGAGTGTGCAAAGCAGTAATCGAAGCAAAGGGTGGCTATTTTGAAGAAACTAGAATATAAAACATGTTAGAACTGCAATAAACAGAGCAATTGAGAGGAGACACAAACACGACACAGAACAAACCAAAAGTAGTGAAACAAAAATGAATATTATCAACAACAGTATCAATATTACTTACAATTTCAACATAGCAGTGATTAAAAATCCCTCATTGACATTATCATTAGAAATTTATAAAAAAACAATAGTGTCACAGTAGCTTACACTTGCATCGCAACTCATAAGCTTGACAACACACTGTCCAATATTTTCACAAAGATAAAATAAGTCATATTTTTGGTTCGTTTAATAGTTGAAACAAATTTACATTATTGCAATCAGTTGATAAAACATTGTCCTTTACAATTATAAAAGCTTTTTACAAAAATCTACTACTCTGCTTGCATGTCAGCAGACTTGGGTAGATCCTGCTGAAATCCTATGTATTGAATGAATAGAGAATCCTTTTGAATCGGGAAAATATCGTTTTTGAATCGAGAATCGCGTTGAATCGGAAAAAAAACGATTTTGAATCGAATCGTGACCCCAAGAATCAATAATGAATCGAATCGTGGGACACCCAAAGATTCTCAGCCCTAATTACTACTTACATTTGAAATATGAAAATAAATCTTCAACAGTAAATATTGCAGGACTATTTCCACAAAAAATATTATATAACTACAATGTATAATAATCACTAATAATACTACATAATACACAATAATTCAACTAACTAATATACTACAGTGATTTTAAAATATTTAATTCTATCTGTACTTGCACTAATTAATATACAATATTTAATTACATGATTTGCTTTTATTGGTGCTCATACTCCTTAATATAAACTATTGAATTAAATCACATTATTTCATTCTACTGGTACTCATACTACTTAATATAAAATATGAAAGGAAATCTCTCAATAGTAAACATAGCATACACAATGCTAATACCACAGAAATAATTACTACATAACTACAATGATTAGCCATCACTAGTAATAAATCATAATACACATACCTAATATAACTTCAGGTATTTTAATTGAAAATAATTATTTCGTAATATTTGTTGCAAACACTTTACTAGTAATACAATACAGTAATGTAGAATACTACTAATATATTATTGTTTCAACAACAACAATAAACAAACTTGGTGATTCGGACTAAATTCAATTATTTTATACAACGTATTGAAGATCTAATAATAGCGTCTAACAATTAATACTACAAACTCAGACATTATGATTGTGGATATTATTGCATATGATACAGGTTAATTATTTCTCAATAATGATAACACACTCTTACTGTATTAAAGTACTCCATCCTTGACGACATGAAGGCCTCAGCCACCTTCCTGCTTGTGACCACACATGACAACGGGTGTCCGTTCCCTATTGGTTTGCCCATGGTAACGATGTCGGGCACAAAGTCATCGCCCTGGAGTTGGAAGGCCCAAAAGTGGGTACCCACCCGTCCGAAGCCCACTTGGACTTCGTCTGCAATAAAAAGTCCTCCTGCTTTGCGCACATGCCTGCAGAGAGAGGTATGAGCGCACCAAAAGAGGCTTGGAAGATGAACGTGTCTCTAGGAGTACGTACTGCGCCACCTGCTGGAAGTAGCCCGCGGGGGGAATGACCTGTCCGCCACAACTCTGCAGTGACTCCGCGATAATAGCGGCTACCTGCAAAACAATGGTAATAAAGACTGAGCATCATTTGTATTCACGCAAACTCCCTTTGTGTAGTTACAATAAAGAATGAACCACAGCACCTTGCCTCCTTTGTCCTGCACTCGCTCTACGATGTCTCGGACTTCATCTGCGTACGCCGTTGCAGGATCAGGATGGTCTCTTCTGTACTTGCCTCGGTATACATCTGGGCTCGAGGCCTGAGGAAGAAACACTGCAAAATAACAGCGTATGAACCTTTTTACAGATATGCAGTCGAGCGGTAACTAGGAACGCTCCAGCCGGAGGAGTTAATGTTTTATATCATAGTTTACTGAGACAGGTTCTGAAATCTGTGCCGAGGCTAAAGTTGGTAAGTATACCATCGTAATTCCTAGGCTGGGATGGGTGGGAATAGAAACATGAATAATTCATCGCTGTGAGCGTTGGGCAATCAGCTCTCTAGTTGTCCGCCTGCCACTGGTTTTTGACTTGTCTGCATTCAATAGCGTCACATTCTTTCTGGACAGCAAAAGATTTGCTTTTGTGCTGCTCGTGAATGTAAAAAGTGATCAAAGTGACATGTCTGTAGTAGCCAGGTCTCCATGGCTTTTGAAAGGACTTTTTGGGATCTTTAGGAGACCCTGGTCTGAAGACCGAAGGGTAGGACCACAACAAATCAGTGATATACTTAGGGGCCCCACCATGCAGTACACGGCAAGTCACTGACCACTGCCTGAGAGACACAGGTGTTACCCCGGGTGAGGAGTCAGTTTAGCCAGAACTAACCAGCGCCTGGCTGGAAAGTTCCCGCACACATTGCGTTTGTCGTAGAATAACACATTATTCACATTTTCTCCAGAGATCGTGCCATAGGTGCACATGCAGTCTACTGAGGTGGCAAGTTATGTATGACGTGACAAATCATTAGAGACAACAATCTTAGTGTCATCGGTCTCAGCGAGACGTGGTTAAACACCGATGAATGTTTTCCGCTTAACAAGGCATCTCCTACGAGTTCACATGTAGCTCAGAATATATTCGTAGATTCCACCAATCCGAGGCCTCTCAGCTGCAAAGCCACACTCACATATCTGCTGCTCATGTCTACGTATTTCATACTGCTGAAGAAGGAAACATGAAAGATGATAAATCATGCTGATTAAGTTTCTAATTGTTCAAATGTTGGCTACAAACATGCGAGACTGCATGGTGTGTTGAATAAACACATTGTTGGAAAATTGTCAAAATTGATCTGTTCTAAAAAATATGTCTTAAACGTGAGCTAAATAATGACACCAAGACCCAGGATAGCTGAGCTAAGGGAAAATGGGTTCCATTCCCAGTCAGGTCGTTAGGTAACTTAAACATCTCCCAAGTTTTGTTTCACTTCCATCGTAGTTTATAAAGACGGTCTTCGGTTTGATTTGTCATTGGGCCCCGGAATCTTCCCTCAAGAAGACAAAGGATATATCAGTGGTTCACACTTGGCCACCAACAAGGGGTACTGGGTTTGAATCCTGGACTGGTAACTCGGTAGCTTAGAGAGCTCCAATGTTTTGTTTAATCTATATCGTAGTTGTAACTGAGACAGGGCTCCTCAATTTGTCATTGGGGCCCGTAATCTTCTCTTAAGAGCTATTGTGTCTGTCATAGTTTACTGATTGCACTTGTATGTGGGAAGAAATGGCTCAGTGGTTAAGACTCCCGCCTCTCACTCAGTAGGATTGACTTCAAATCCATAACCTCAACAATCTAGTTTTTTGTTTCACCTCTATCATAGTTTAATGATTGCATTTGTATATGAGCAAAAATCATGAATCACATGAACCCAGGATAGCTCAACGGTAAACACTGTGGGCTCCAAATAAAGAGGTACCAGCTTCAAATCCCAGTTGGTTTGATATTTAACTTCGGTTCAAAATAGTGTTTCACCTCAATGGTATTTAACTACGACAGGTGTCATAATTACAATAGTGAATGACCTAGACTCTGAAATTTGTGACTAACAAGACCAAGGGTAGCTGAGTGGTTAAAGCAGCTAGCTCCCAATCAAAGGGGTCTGGGTTCAAATCTCACCCAGGTCCATCGGTAAGTATGAAAGCTCCAGCGGCAAGAGCAAATGTTTTATATCATAGTTTACTGAGACAGTTTCTCAATTAAATATGTCATTGGGGCTCGAAATCTTGTCTCAATCAGCTCTCTTCGGTCTGACTAATTAAAAGGAACAGTGGGAAAAAAGAAACAATTCTAATTGGATGATGAAAAACAAGAGAAAAAAAATGGGATAATATAAAACAGGTTAATAAGGGACAATAATTAATATAAAGAAAAAAACAATTGTTAAAGGAAAGTCATATTCATATTATTATTATCATATTCTAAAAAAAAGACTTACTTACATGTGTTTTTCATGCATCTTTGTTTATTTTTTATTATTATCATCCAATTTCAATGTGTTCTTCATATTTGTTTTTTGTTAACCTTTGTTTTTTAATTATCCAATTGCAATTAGTCAGACCGAGGAGAGCTATTTGGTCAGCACTCACAATGATTAATTATTCATGTTCCTATTCCCATCCATCCCAGCCTAGGAATTACTGATGGTACACTTACCAACTTTAGCCTCGGCACACAGGAGGAGCTAACCCCCGAGGTTACCCTTGATTTTGGACTATAGACTATTTGTTATGATTATTACCCATACTTACCTTTTTAACTATAAGTTAATTAACCAGCTACCACTTAGCTTTACTCTATGCAGGGGAGGTGAAACACCCCCACATTGTCCGGCGTCCCCACTCCTGCATATTTTGGCTTGGCAAGTCGATCGACCTGACTGGGATTGAACCCAGAACCCTTTGATTGGGAGCTAGCTGTTTATCCATTCAGCTATTGTTGGTCTTCTTGAGACAAGATTTCGGGCCCCAATGACATATTCAATTGAGAACCTGTCTCAGTAAACTCTGATATAAAACATTACCTCTTCTAGCTGGAGCTGTCCTTGTTACTGCTTGACCTGACTGGGATTTGAACCCAGTACCTTTTGATTGGGAGCTAGCTGCTTAACCATTCAGCTATTCTTGGTATTCTTGAGACACGATTTCGGGCCCCAATGACATATTTAATTGAGACCCTGTCTCTGTAAACTATGATGTAAAAACTTACCAAGTTTCCTATCGACTTGACTGGGAGTGAGCTGCTCTGACCACTCTGCTATCTTTGGTCTATTTAAGGACAGTTTTCGCGCCCCGATGACATGTTTAATTGAGAACCTGTCTCCCTAAACCACAATGATAGTGAAACAAAACACTGACTCCTTAAGGAGATTTGAACCAAGCACCCCTTGATTTGTGGTCAACGGTGTTAACCACTCAGCTGTCCCGGGTCTTATTAAGACACGATTCCGGGTCCCAACGACAAATATAATCGAGGACCCGTCTCAGTAAACTACGACGGAGGTGAAACAAAACTCAGGAGCTTTGGTAAGTTAGTGATCAAGCTGACTGGATTTTAACTCAGTCCCCTTTGATTGGGAGGTAGCTGCGTTAACCACTCAGCTATCTTGGTCTTTACCAGGATAGATTTCGGGCCCCAACTACATATTTAATCCTGAATCTATGATCGAGATGGGATAAAACACTAACTTTTCCGACTGGAGCTTTGTAAGTTACCTATCAGGTCTGACTAGGCTTCAAATCCAGTAGCGCTTGTTGATGAAGCAACGGTTTTATGGTGCGGATCCTTTTTATCCATCTGGGCCAGTGTCTTTTTGCACCTCGGCATTGATTTGATACAGACTCATTTGCCAGATCTGAAATCGCTTTGGGCCAAATCTGGTCCAAAGCAGCGAAAAACAAGGTCACATACGGCCCAAATATGGCACACATGCGTTACCCAAATATTACATTCGGACCAGATGTGGTCCAAGTTTTTACCAAAACCTTTTTGGCATTGATTTGCATCATATTTTAATGTGTCTACAAAGAAAATAAAGTTTCTCTATTTAAAGTAATTACGACAATTCTTGATTAGGTTTAAAAAATTAAAAAAAAGCTGTTTATTGACGGTAACAAAATGCACCATTACATTCCAAATAATTAGCAGCACATTATTGTACAAAACATGTAAACAAGATATCTAATAAAACACAAGACTTCCATTAGAATTATTCAACAGTAAACATCACTATTCAAGTAGTGTTTGTTTATATTGTTTTATATATTCAGTGAAATGATGTTCTTCTGAGCTTGGTTTGTGAAATATATTGCAAAAATAAACACTCATTAAACAAAATTAAAATAAATAAACATGGTTAAAAAAATTATAATAATAAATTACCAATCAGCTCTCCTGGAGTCTGGGAAAGAGACAACATTCTAAATGAATAATGAAAAACAAAAGAAAAAAAAATGGGATAATAAAAAAATGGGGAACAATGGATACAAATAACATAAGAATAAATTAAAGGAAATGTCATATTTGCTTGAATTATTATCATATCAATTGTTGATAATTATTATTAAAAAAAAGACTATGTGTTTTTCATATTTGTTTTTATTAACCTTTGTTTTTTTAATTATCCAATTTCAATTATTTCTTTCTTTAATTATCCAATTGCAATTAGTCAGACCGAGGGGAGCTGATTACTCAACACTCACAATGATTAATTATTCATGTTCCTATTCCCACCCATCCAGCCTAGGAATTACTTAAGGTACACTTACCAATTTTAGCCTCGGCACACAGGAGGAGCTAACCCCCGAGGTTACCCTTGACTTTTGGACTATAGACTATTTGTTATGATTATTACCCATACTTACATTTTTAACTATAAGTTAATGGACCAGCTACCACTTAGCTTTACTCTGTGTGGGGGAGGTGAAACACACCCACATTGTCCCCACTCCTGCATTCTTTGGCTTGGCAAGCCCATCGACCTGACTGAGATTTGAACCCAGAACCCTTTGATTGGGAGCTAAAACATTAACTCCCCCGGCTAGGGCTTTCCTAGTTACCGCTCGACCTGACCATATATGTATACTGTATGTATGTATGTATATGTACATATATTTGTATATACTGTATATATTTACATATGTATACACACACACACACACACACACACACACACCTATAAGTACTTATATATACTTATACTTACTTATATATCAGGTGCGCTCCGAACTCAGAGCACTGTTTCGAGAGATCAAGTGAAGGATGTGACTCATTTAAATTCTCTTTTAGTACAGGGAAACGTGCATTTTGGTGTTTGAATGTTTTTAATTAGTTACTTTGTTTGGTGTACTTCAGTTAGTTTTGTATTGTTTTGAAGTTATTTACTTTTGCTTTGCATAGTTGCTGTTTCTTTTTTCTTTTGTGCGATTATCTTAGTGATATTTATTTTTGTCTTCATGTCACTATCTTAATGCATTGTATTCTTCCCTAGAGGTCTATACTAGTGTCAATTATTGTAACAATATATAACAAAAAGTTTATATGTTTGTATTCAGTCTCAGTGTCTCATTTGGTGTCTAAACCTGATGTGGCCTTAACACGAAACTTGCACTGGTTCTAGGAGCCATTTTATACCCAGTGGCGTTGTCAGCTTTTTCTTTATTTCAGTATTCAAATTGACTTGTTGAATTTGACCGCTCTTGCCACATTTGCCTTATTTCACCTCAGCGATCTGCTTTTGCCTTGTCCGATTTATTGCCGTCTGTGTTTCACCAGTGGTTCCCTGATGCGACCACGCTGGTGCTCCCTCTGTTGCTAACTTGGCACCTAATAAACAAACCTTCCACCTGCAAGTCGCTGCGGTCTCTGCATCTTGGGGTCACGATGCCTGCTGACATGCCAGAAGGTAAACATTTTAATGTTATTCAAATATTACCCTATTATATAATATAAGCACAATGCATGCCATTATCTATACAATACATTTTAATGGGAAGATTTTATACTTTTTAAACAATTTTTCACATATAAAAAATTAAATACACTATATTGCCAAAAGTATTTGGCCACCCATCCAAATGATCAGAATCAGGCGTCCTAATCACTTGGCCCGGCCACAGGTGTATGAAATCAAGCACTTAGGCATGGAGACTGTTTCTACAAACATGTGTGAAAGAATGTGCTGCTCTCAGGAGCTCAGTGATTTCCAGCGTGGGACTGTCATAGGATGCCACCTGTGCAACAAATCTCGTCGTGACATTTCCTCGCTCCTAAATATTTTAAAGTCAACTGTCAGCTTTATTATAAGAAAATGGAAGAGTTTGGGAACAACAGCAACTCAGCCACGAAGTGGCAGGCCACATAAACTGACAGAGAGGGGTCAGCGGATGCTGCTACAGTTGCTACAGAGCTCCAAACTTCATGTGGCCTTCCAATTAGCCCACGTACAGTACACAGAGAGCGTCATTGAATGGGTTTCCATGGCCGATCAGCTGCATCTAAGCCATACATCACCAAGTCCAATGCAAAACGTCGGATGCAGTGGTGTAAAGCACGTCGCCACTGGACTCTAGAGCAGTGGAGACGCCTTCTCTGGAGTGATGAATCACGCTTTTCCACATGGCAAACTGATGGACGAGTCTGGGTTTGGAGGTTGCCAGGAGAACGCTACTTTTCGGACTGCATTGTGCCGAGTGTGAAATGTGATGGAGGAGAAATTATGGTGTGGGGTTGTTATGCAGGAGTTGGTCTTGGCCCCTTAGTTCCAGTGAAAGGAACTTTGAATGCTCCAGGATACCAAAACATTTTGGACAATTCCATGCTCCCGACCTTGTGGGAACAGTTTGGAGCGGGCCCTTTCCTCTTCCAGCATGACTGTGCACCAGTGCACAAAGCAAGATCCATAAAGACATGGATGACAGAGTCTGGTGTGGATGAACTTGACTGGCCTGCACAGAGTCCTGACCTGAACCCGACAGAACACCTTTGGGATGAATTAGAACGGAGACTGAGAGCCAGGCCTTCTCGGCCAACGTCAGTGTGTGACCTCACCAATGCGCTTTTGGAAGAATGGTGCAAAATTCCTATAAACACACTCCGCAACCTTGTGGACAGCCTTCCCTGTAATAGCTGCAAAAGGTGGACCGACATCATATTGAACCCTATGGGTTAGGAATGGGATGGTACTTCAAGTTCATATGTGAGTCAAGGCAGGTGGCCAAAGACTTTTGGCAATATAGTGTAGTTTATTTCAATACAGTATATGATAAATGTGATCATTAATGCTAATTTTAAAATGTTAATGTACTATGATAAACCAGTGAAAAACTAAATTATCTTTCTCTAAGTCTGTCAGGGTTTGTGTTCATTTAGCAATTAAGTATTACAATTTACATGTAATATTTTTCCCCCTAATGAGGTGTTTATTTGAGGTGACCTACTTTTGGTAGGTACACATTTCCCACAGTGCATCTGTCTGCACGTTTTTCCGTCCTGGCGCACACACGGGTGTCAACATTACGCGGACCAAGCTGAGTCATGGCGTTTTAATGTAGTGAGCCACTCACCACGTGCACAAATGGACTGAGGGGCCCGTTGGACAGATGGTGGAACTTGTAGGGGCTGATTTCAATGAGCGACGTCACATGACCGTGATAGGCGCTGCAAACCGGGGGGGGGAGGACAGAAACATGAGCGACACCACGACTCCGCTTACCGGTATATATGTCCACCAAAAGGCGCTCACTTGTCCAAGGTGATGATATCTTGGCTGGCCGCGTACTGGCGGGCGAGGCGGAGCGCCAGGTCATTGGCTTCAGATCTAAAGTTGAAAGGGGGCAAAGTTCAGTGGAGTTACTTAGTCACTATTAAGCACACAATGGCAGCCTGCTACCAAAGCAAACTCATCTTTCACTCCTAATGACACCCCGAAGTCGTGCGGACCCTACTGGCGAGAGGTATCACTTACATAAGCCACGATATAGCATCACCTGTTTAACGTCGGGTCGTCGTCGTGTTTTTGAACTTGCAATCGTTAATTATTGATGTTTCGTTATCTCAGTTCATGGCCAGCGGACTTACCAATATTAACGCTTACGTACATTCGTGCACTAATGACATCATGTTTATTGCCCATGTTGTCCCACTTTGAAAATGTAAAAGCAACAGTATGTGACAATTTATCTTAAAGTAAGGAATTAAGTCTAGAACAAATTCTTAACCTTGTTGGAGGTACCGAACCCCACCAGTTTCATATGCGCATTCACCGAACCCTTCTTTAGTGAAAAATAAAAGGTTTTTTTTTCAAATTCTAGACAAAGTTATATGTTTTTGGTAATACTTTAGTATGGGGAACATATTCTAAGTAATAAAGACTTAATTTAGAGTTATTTGGTTAGGGTTAGGGGGATAGGGTTATGATAAGGCCATGCCGAATAAGGCATTGATAAGTACTTAATAATGACTAGTTAAGAGCCAATATGTTACTAATTTGCATGTTAATAAGCAACTAATTAATGGTGAAAATGTTCCCCAAACTAAAGTGTTACCATGTTTTTTTACTGGTGCATAAAATGAACCGTGCATGAAAATCACCTTGTTCAAACAACAAAACCAACACAGTGCATAAACTCACAACAAATTACACACCTGCAAATCAGTCAGCTGTTGCCGTATCCATAATATGCCGATAGGGAGAAGTTTGTATTTACACGATGACTCGGGTGTGTTTTGACCTCCGCCGAACGCCTAAGGCCGACTCACCGAACCCCTAGGGTTCGATCGAACCCAGGTTAAGAACCACTGGTCTAGAAAGAGGGTTAGGTTAGCATCACAGCTAATATTGCTGTCTATTAGCGTTTAACATTAGCTATGTTTACTGTCTTCTTTATGTATTTACCATATTTTCCAGGATTATAAGGCACACTTTCTTTCTTTCTTTCTTTAGTTTATTTCGAACATGAACACACTTACAGCATAATACATCAAACAATTTCATATCATTTCACTTTACATCATGTCCGAAAAGGAGTAGGGAGAAGCAAAGCTTATTAAATCCTACCCCTTTCCCACTTCAGAGCGTTTACAAATACATACGTTCATTTACTGACTTTTTTTTTATAGCAAAATGACATCCGTGAATTCGTAATACAACAGTTTACAATAGTCCTTTGTAACTTTACAAATGTCGTTTATATACAGATTAAACAATCAGTATTGATCCCTGGGGTACACCACAAGATATATCTAGCCGTGTTGACATATTTTCAACCTTACAAATGTCGTTTATATAAAGATTAAACAATCAGTATTGAGTACTATCTATCTATCTATCCCTGGGGTACACCACAAGATACTGTATATCTAGCCGTGTTGACATATTTTCACCCATCTTCACATATTGCTTCCTGTTGTCAAAAGGTGGACCTTAGGGTGTTGTGTTTTCCCGGAAGGCAAAGGAAAGTTGGCTCGGGCAAAGCGTGAATGTAAGCTATTTAGGATGCCCCATGTTGCTCTCATGTTATTTCTGTTCTTGTTTAATAATTGACTGTAGTATTCCTTCCTGCATGTTCGTAGTATACTAATTAGCTTGTTTTTATGTTTCTTATACTTATTTTCTGCCTCTATAGATCTCTGTGTTATAAATATTCGATATAATGTGTTTTTTTTGTGACAAGCATTTTTCAGTCCTTTTGTCATCCATGGTTGGTTGTTTTTCAATGTTTATCATAGTGTTAGAAGAGTGTTGAAAAAATTCCCATATGCATCATCTACATCATGTTCATTGTATACATTGTCCCACATTTGTTTCCTGAGATCCTTCTTGAAATAAATCATTCCTTCCACTGTGCAGTCTTTGAAATGTCTTTTTGTCAATGTTCTTCTTCCTGTAGTTTCCATCATAAATAGTACAAACTGGCAGATAATCGCTGATGTCGGTTGTTAACAGTCCACTTGTTGTATTATTATCAAAGACATTAGTAAAGATATTGTCAATAAGAGTAGCACTGTGACTTTCAATTCTGGTTGGCCTTGTGATTTGGGGATACAAACTTATACTATACATCGTATAGTAAAAATCATTTTTTTACTCAAAACTCGACAGTGCGCCCTATAACCCGGTGCACCTAATGTAAGGAATACGTTTGGTTGAGCTTACCCACCTTGAAGCTATTTTATTTGGTACATGGTGTAATGATAAGTGTGACCAGTAGATGGCAGTCAAACATAAGAGATAAGTGTAGCCTGAACTATGAGGGGTCTCAGGTAAACAACACCAAAATGTTAAATGTTCCATTGAAAATATAGAACATTACACACATCACTCAAAAATCTATCAAAATGTTTTAGTACGACTTTGGTAAGCTACGAAGCCGCACCGCTTGATGGATTGTTGGCGCATTAAACATACAAGTATTATTATGGTGTGTGTATAAGGTAAGACATAACGTATTATTTGGTGTTTTGTTTCGCAATATTATGCAAAAGCAACTTTTCTTACCTTCTGGCACCTGCTGATCTGTATTTGGGAACTGCATAAATCCTGAAAAATTACATGCGTCCACGCCGACCACATAGTTGATAAGCTTCTTCTTTTTCTCTATCTTCTTGTCATGAGACATTCATCCTCCGCTGTTGCCATTTCTAATATAAAGTAGTGTAAAGTTCTTACTTATATCTGTCAGTAAACTCGCCATGAAAGCGCTAAAACATACCGGTGTAGTGAGTTCACATAATTCACCCAAGGAACTTTAGTTAGAGTTCCGGTCGGACGTTTTTTTACGGGACACATTTCCGGTGTTGTTGTTTCCGGATGAGGAGATGCTTTGTTATTAAATCTGAATGTCTTTAAAACAGTTAGCTCCATCTTTTGACACTTCTTCCCTTGCACGCTACACATCTACAACAAAGATGGCGGGGAGAAGACGCTGCCGAAGGTGAGCCACGTAAATAAGACCGCCCACAAAACGGCGCATCCGGAAGCGACTGTCAGAAAGCGGCTTGAAGATGATCTGTAAAACATAATCTATGCAACATTTAAAAGAACCACCATCACATGTTATGTAGACTACAAGGAAGTGTTTTCCATTTAGAAAAAAAAAATAAAAAAATGACTCCTTTAATGCGCCCTATAATCCGCTGCGCCTTATATATGAAAAAAGATCAAAAATAGACCATTCATCTGCAGTGCGCCTTATAATCCGGTGCACCCTATGGTCCGGAAAATACGGTACTACTTTGTATGAACACCAAAACCGATTTATTTGTAATATGAATGTCAGTTGCTCAGTTGTCCAGAGAGATGCATTGTGGTTGTCTACAACCATGCATTCTGCGTTTGCATCCTGATTAATTTAACCTGTTTTTAAGGTTTGAATTTCTGCCAAAAAAAAAAGAATTCAGAGAAATTACAATTATAATCATAAATATGCACCTCCCTAACAAGATAAAAAATATCTAAAACGACCCAGACATTTCAAGTATAAATCTACAATTAAAACACTTCCTTGTGGTCTACATAACGTGTAATGGTGGTGTTTTGGTCACATTTTTGCAAAGATTTTGTTTTACAGATCATCTTTAAGTCGCTTTCTGACTTTCTCTTCAGCCATGTTGTAGTTTTTAAATCACTCCCATATCGAGTCTACTGTTAAGTTAGACTATACTCTACTTGTTATTAGAAATGGCGACAGCGGAGGATGTTAGTATGCATGTGCACATATGAGCCAGCCTGCCCCACAGTAAGAGGATAGAGAGAAATAAGGAACTTAGGACTACAACTTTGGACCACAACTGAATAAAAATGGTGGACAAAGCGTTTTGGCTAAACCTCTACCATCTATTGAGATATTCGGCGATGGAACTAAGGCAAAATACGTCACTAAAGTCTTAAATTCCAAACGTCTCGTTTGTAGCAAGTTTGGTAGAAGGCAAGATTGTTTATATACAAACCCCAAAACCAGTCAAATTGGCATGTTGTGTAAATAGTAAATACAGACAGAATACAATGATTTGCAAATCCTTTTCAACATATATTCAATTGAATAGACTGCAAAGACAAGATACTTAACGTTCTAACTGGAAAACTTTGTTATTTTTTGCAAATATTAGCTCATTTGGAATTTCATGCCTGCTACAAGTTTAAAAAAAGCTGGCACAAGTGGCAAAAAAGACTGAGAAAGTTGAGGAATGCTCATCAAACACTTATTTGGAACATCCCACAGGTGAACAGGCTAATTGGGAACCGGTGGGTGCCATGATTGGGTATAAAAGCAGCTTCCATGAAATGCTCAGTCATTCACAAACAAGGATGGGGCGAGGGTCACCGCTTTGTGAACAAATGCGTGAGCAAATTGTCCAACAGTTTAAGAACAACATTTCTCAACGAGCTATTGCAAGGAATTTAGGGATTTCACCATCTACGCTCCGTAATATCATCATAAGGTTCAGAGAATCCGGAGAAATCACTGCACGTAAGTGATGATATTACAGATCTTTGATCCCTCAGGCCGTACTGCATCAAAAAGGGACATCAGTGTGTAAAGGATATCACCACATGGGCTCAGGAACACTTCAGAAACCACTGTCAGTAACTACAGTTTGTCGCTACATCTGTAAGTGCAAGTTAAAACTCTACTATGCAAAGTGAAAGCTATTTATCAACAACACCCAGAAACACAGCCGGCTTCGCTGGGCCTGAGCTCATCTAAGATGGACTGATACAAAGTGGAAAAGTGTTCTGTGGTCTGACGAGTCCACATTTAAAATTATTTTTGGAAACTGTGGACGTCGTGTCCTCTGGACCAAAGAGGAAAAGAACCACTCGGATTGTTATAGGCGCAAAGTTCAAAAGCCAGCATCTGTGATGGTATGGGGGTGTATTAGTGCCCAAGAAATGGGTAACTTACACATCTGTGAAGGCACCATTAATGCTGAAAGGTACATACAGGTTTTGGAGCAACACTAGTGTGTGTCTGACAATCATTGGTACTTTAACTTTAATATGTTGCCATCCAAGCAACTTCATCATTGACGCCCCTGCTTATTTGAGCAAGACAATGCCAAGCCACGTGTTACAACAGCGTGGCTTCATAGTAAAAGAGTGCGGGTACTAGACTGGCCTGCCTGTAGTACAGACCTGTCTCCCATTGAGAATGTGTGGCGCAATATGAAGCCTTAAATACCACAACAGAGACCCCCGGACTGTTGAACAACTTAAGCTGTACATCAAGCAAGAATGGGAAAGAATTCCACCTGAAAAGCTTCAAAAATTGGTCTCCTCAGTTCCCAAACGTTTACTGAGTGTTGTTAAAAGGAAAAGCCATGTAATACAGAGTTAAAAATTCCGCTGTGCCAACTTTTTTGCAATGAGTTGCTGCCATTAAATTCTAAGTTAATGATTATTTGCAAAAAAAAAAAAAGTTTTTCAGTTCGAACATTAAATATCTTGTCTTTGCAGTCGGTTCAATTGAATATAAGTTGAAAAGGATTAGCAAATCATTGTATTCTGTTTTTATTTACGAATTACACAACCTGCCAATTTCACTGGTTTTGGGTTTTGTATATTATTAATGTAATATCGTTAATATCTATTGTTAATACCATGGTTTGATGTCAAATTTCCAGGACTTATAGGGCTTCCAAATACACAAAAACAGGTACCAACAGGAAAGAAAAGTCCGTTTTGCATTCTAGGAATCCTTTCAGTTTACACCAATTACCCTGAAGCTTGTTTGATTAATGGTATGTCCCGGACTAATGGGAAATGACCAAGGTGAAAGACTTACACTGAATTTTAATGCACTACTCCTAATCGGAGGTTGGAGATGTCCCCATTACCAAGTGTTCTGGAATGCAAAATGTTGCCTTAAAGTGCCAGTTAGGTGACTTTACAGAGCGTTGCTTATTCGGTTGAGAAAACAACGGACCACGCCTTACCCAGAGTTGACAAAGTAAAACACAGACAGCTCCTCTGGTAGCGTGGCCTGCAGCTTCTGGGCGTAGAGCACCAAGTTGTCATGCAAGAAGCGTGAGTTTGTGTTGAGCAGTTCCATCTGCTCTGCGCCGGCCTTCACCACATCCGGGTGACAGTGACCCACTAGTGGAAAAAACACAAACAATGGTAAAAAGTCACCTTGTCTGCTGCTGGGGAAGACCGAGCATGGCTCTTACAAAACTTATATTGTTTTCAAAACACTGTTAATCTAATTACTATTTTACAAACATTACAATGCATCACAGTGAAATGTGGCGCTTTACTGTTTACATCCAATTCATGTGAACGGTGGGTTTTTCTGCTGTTCCATGGCCAGGTGTGTGTTATTCCCTCATTGTTTACAGGGACCATACGTTCTAGAGTTAATTTCAATTGTGCTATTTGTATTTGGAATCTGTTTGTCGACTCTCAAGATCTGTCACAATTAAGCCTGCAACTATTCATCGACTCAGTCGATTAATTCGATTAGAAACAAGTGGTGACTTGACCGCTTTAATACGCCATATTTTCTTGCTTGATGTAAGTCCTTTCAAGGAAGGGTCCTTCAAAGGGAGCTTATGGATGGAGTCTGAAAGAACCTTTGCTTCATCAGTGGTATTGATGAGAAAATACAAAGGAAAGATTAGACTTTGATTACCAAAAACTGAATGCTCGCACAATTAAAGATGCTTAGGCTATGCTTATTATTAAGGAGACCCTGGTGGTTCTGTGATGGACATGAAATCCGGTGATTAGCAGATGGAAATATTGGAAGATAAAGCAAGACAGCTTTCGCATGTCCTCTAGGCTTTTATGAGTTCAACCGAATGCCACAAGGAGTGACCAACACCACCAAGTAGTTTCCAATGTTTGTGTCAGGAACTGGCTTGGCTGCCGTAGTAGTGACCCCAAGGTGCAGGAACCAGGAGAGCGGGGATCAGGTAAGAGGATTTTAATATACAACACAGAGATGGAAGCAGTCGTGCATGTAAGTTCTAACATAAGCAAAATCCTCGAGCGCTAAGGAGCAGGCGAGGCAGGCATAAATAGAAGCCTGCTGATTAACACCAGGTGTGGCCTGGTTGCCAATCAACAGCAGGTGAGGGGAAATTAGCGCTCAGTCGAGACAATGCAGAAAATGGAAATCAAAATATGAGCACTTATAGGAAATAAACACAAAACAAGGAAGCACAAGTTTGATGTAAAAGTGTGTTGGAGACCTGCATCTTAGTAAAGTGCTGGTACTTTTTTGATGATTTGATAGTGTTTTCCGAGACACTCGAAGACCATGAAAAAAGACTAATTTAATCGTTGTATCGTCTGAAGGACTACGACCTAAAGTTGTCACTTGAAAAGTCGGAATTTTGGTTTGGCATGTACCTTGGTCAAATGTTTGATGCCCATAGAGTTCATACTGGCCCTGATAATATCCCAGCTCTAAAATCTTGGCCAAAATTGTTAAAACCCAACTCTGACCACTTTTAAAACTAGACGGAAAACTTTTATGTTCACCTTAGCTTTCAGCTAAATCTTTTAATCTTTTAACTTTTAACGTCCGCACTGTTTTTAATTGTCTGCATTTTAATTTTGCTTTTATTTTCTTTCATTTCACTTTGTTGTCTGTGAAGCACTTTGAGTCTGCCTTGTGTATGAAAAGTGCTATACAAATAAAGTTGCCTTGCCTTGCCTAAAATGGTTCTTGGGCTTTGCAGGTTATTACATGTGTTTTGTAGAGGGCTACTCAAGAGGCCCTTTTCCACCGCAGGAACTTTTACAGGAATTGTACCATTTATCCGGGCAATTCAAAAACTACCCGGATAGATTTAGTTCTTCAGGAACCTTTTGGAGTTTCTGCCAGCTATGTGGGACTTTCAGAAGGTACCCAGAACCAGGGGCGCCGCTGGGGAGTTTAGGCCCCATGAAAATAATCTTTACAGGGCCCGCTTTAAAAAGATTATATGATGTCTTCAGGTGTGTTTCTTGCAGAAACATAATGTCCCCTTTAAGATGCTGCAGCCGAGTTAAGACTTTACCAATTTTGACAGCGTTGTTCATGCCCTTGGTGTTCCAAGAGATGATACGCACTCCGCCACTCGTCATCCTACCAGCATCCGCCATCTATTAGACCCCAACAGTAAATCTGTGTGACACGCCTTAGACCCCACGGGGAGGGACGGGAGGGAGAGAGGGAAGACATAGCAGCAAAAAAATAAAAATAACAAAATAGTACAAAACACCAAACTAGTAATGACAGAAAGACACATTTCAACAAACCCCAACAGATTAGAATGCAATTACCCTTACTACCCACCCTAAATAAGAACCTTATCTGACCTCTATCGCTCTTACTTAGCCTAACTTGACTAATGTTAACTTCCGGAGTCTCCTCCCTTACAGTAGCAGTAATGAACTCCATAAAGCGAAATAAGAATTTAAAGTGAGCCTACTATCATGAGACGCATCCCAACCTGAGTGTATAGTAATATAGGAAATATTAAACCGAAATAAACAAACAAGGCACATACCAAAATGTACAGTGCACTGCACCAGTAGCTTTAGTGATGTTTTTTGGACCAAGGAGTGCCTCATAATGTGCATACGAATAACTAGTTCAGATGAAAACAAATTAGGATGCATAATCAAAATGTATTACAAATAGCTTGGCCCCTCAGAAAAAAGAAGAAAGAACGCCCGGTACGGAGCGGAACAAACAAACAGACCAAAAATAGTTACGACCATACATGTTGGAAATTATGTGACCACCGTTAGCCAGTGTGTAAATTGCAACACTCAAACATTGCTTCCTATTATGAACACACGTCTAAAATGGTGGTCAAGGCTTAGAACAGCAAAACAAACAAAGGCCCACAATGTCCACAGTGAATGTAAAGTTGTCATAAGTCAGGCCTCTGAAAAAGTTGGAACTTACAGTTTTTATTCCAGGAGCTGCACAGTCCAGGTGCAAATTGTTGTCATGTCCAGCCGTATTGTAGTGGTAAATAGCCATCCAAGCCCATCAGGTATCTTGCGTGCGGATTGATGTCAAGAAGTCCTCAGCCTCTGTAACCGATCCGAGTCTCTTCTTACCACCATCCTTCATTACTATGACAAACCTGGCCGGGAACAGTAATGCTGGTCGTAGGCCCATTTGGTAGAGCTTCGGCATCACATCGCGGTATTTTTGGCGTTGTTCCACCACTTCAGGTGCGTAGTCCTCGAAGATGGCGACGGGGTACCCTCGGTATTGTAGCTTGCCTCTCCTGGCCCTGGCCTCGCGGATAATTCTCTCCTTCACCTGGTACTTGTGTAGCCGTATCAGAACGGGCCTCGGTCTCTGGTCTGGCTTCGTCTTGCAGGCGAGTGTTCGATGACCCCGGTCGCACTCCGGCGGTGATTCAAAGAAATCCTCGTCAAAAATCTCCTTCAATAGTTCCGCAAAAAAGGTAGTTGGACGTGGCCCCTCCACGGACTCTGGTATGCCGACCACTCGGATGTTGTTTCGCCGACTACGGGATTCGAGGTCGCTAACTTTAGCACGTAGCTTAGCCTCGATGTCCGTTAGCTTAGCACATGTTGCTTCCAGTGCTAGCAGGCGTTCGTCTTGCAAAGTAGCATTTTCTTCGAGTGAGGTAATTTTCTGAGAGTGTTCAGAGACCTTGGTGTGTACCTTATCAATCTTTGTCTCGAGTGTAGAAATTGCTGTCCTGAAGTCCGTGGAGAGGGCCTGGCGGTGTTCTTCCAGAAGATTAGCTATAGCCGACATGCTGACTTCACCGGCACCTCCGTCGGAAGAGCTAGGTCCAGCCCCGTTATCTCTGGCGTTCCGCTTCGTCGAGTGAGTTGGCATTTCTTGCCGGTTGCAACTCCGGAGTAATATATTCACCCGCTCGCTGGCTTTGTTTATGGAGTTTTAAAAGAGTGGCAATGTAAAAAGTTGTGGGAGGGAGACTCTACATGTGTCTACTCCATCTTGCCCAAAATATATTTACTGTTTTAAAAGTAGTCATGGACACGTCATTTGTGTAGATATTAGCCTCAACCCGAGTGAACTGAATGCTAATACTAACAAGCTGACGCTAAAGCCAATGTGTTTGTGTTGTCGGCGTGAGATAAACATTGACATTTAATATTTATCTATTGCTATTCATCATTTACCGAGAGGATGACTTTCTGACTGTTGAACATTGCGGACAAAAGCCTGACTTGTTTTTTTTATGAACAATTCAGTACACGTTGTACATTATTGCTTGGAATTTCATTTATTTACTTTTTAGTAAAAGAGCTGTCACCTAACATTGTCTGTTTATTTACATGGCACCAGGGTAGAAATATACTAAACCACTCCTCCATACGTCATCAGCCTGATTTGTATCAACTACCCTGAACTGTGAAATGCAATGGAAACACAAACCACACACTTCTACCGGAACATATAGTTCCTGGAACTAAATGTTCCAGGAACCAAAAGTTCAGACTTTTGGTAGAAAAGAGCCTTATGATTGCCAAGCCTCTAAAGCCACTCATTGTTGGGTAGTATCCACCCAAACAGAGGGCCAAAACCTACATAAGAGACAGTCCCAAACTCTGTTTGAATCCCTGAGTACATTTTGGTGTACAGTGGCCTGCGTGATGGGAGTGCCTTTAGAGAGTTGATTGACAAGCTAACATCATGTCTGACTAGTTATGTGTGCCAAGTGCTTTACGTGTGCCAAGATCTACGAGTTATGACAACTAGCGAAGTAGACCACAGCCAAATTCCTTGTAACCTTATATTTATTGTAGATAGCCCCAATTCTACTTTAGATATGTACACTGCGGTGGCGTTACACTTGCATTCGGAATGTTCAATTCAAAAACATGCTAGTCCATCTACAGTTTGTATGTTAGTGTTAACGAGTTGTTTGTCCAAATATCTACCACCACCCCTCAAATTAATACCTTATCAAATATCCATCCATCCATTTTATACTGCTTGTCCCTTTCCGGGTCACTGGAACCTATCCCAGCTACATTCGGGCGGAAGGCGGAGTACACCCTGGACAAGTCGCCACCTCATCGCAGGGCCAACACAGATAGACAGACAACATTCACACTCACATTCACACACTAGGGACTATTTAGTGTTGACAATCAACCTATCCCCAGGTGCATGTTTTTGGAGGTGGGAGGAAGCCGCAGTACCCGGAGGGAACCCACGCAGTCACAGGGAGAACTTGCAAACTCTACACAGAAAGACCCCCGGGGATCGAACCCAGGACCTTTTTATTGTAAGGCACACGCACAACCCCTTGTACCACCGTGCTGCCCTTTTCAAACATGTATGTGTTAAACTGTTAAATACTTGTCACTCAGTTTATAATATGTATTTATATTAAGGTTACAGAATGTGTTTTTCTTCTTTTTATTCAACAACAACAAAAAAAGTCAACATTTCTTTAATTAAGTAACAAAGACTTAATTTAGAGTTATTTGGACACTAGGGGAACGTATAAGGGTTAGGGTTAGGGTTAGGGTTACTAATAAGCAATAATTCTGAGGTTATTGAGGGAAGACTCTTAGTTAATGGCTTACTGGTTGTATAATAAGGCCATGCAGAATAAGGCATTAATAAGTACTTAATATTGACTAATTAAGAGCCAATATGTTACTAATTTGCATGTTAATAAGCAACTTATTAATGGTGAATATGTGTTCCCCATACTAAAGTGTTACCGTTGTTTATTAAAAAATATAAGTAATATATAGTGATGCTCTCATGTTAAAAGTGCAATTTCAATGTCATGTGCATTTGTATGAAAAAAAGCAATCCGAAAAACAATATTCCAAAATCGCAACAAAGCCATCAGAGAAAAAGCAAAAACATATGTATGGCCAAAACACCTATTTGGAACATTCTTCAAAAAACCAAAACAAAAAACACAAGGATAAGCTCAGCAACACCAACAGACCCAGAAGACCACAGAAAACAGCTGTGGTGGATGCCCGAATAATTATTTCCCCTCAAGGAGAAACGGCACTTTTTTGAGGGCAAAAATGTACAGATTCTGAACAGGGTTCGAAATGGGAGTGAGAGACATCTACGTCAGGGTTGAAAAACCAGCCCTGAAAAGAGGAGTTGGTCTAAGAAACCACCTATCTCCCACATGCAACACCTTCCCTAAAATACTCCCAACAAATAACAAGAGTTGGAAATGTTCGGGTCACAGGAATGATGTTCTACAAAATATAGACCACAGGAACAATGTTCTACATGTAGACCGCAGGAACAAAGTTCTTCATGTAGACCACAGGAACATAGTTCTTCATGTAGACCACAAGAACGATATTCTACATGTAGACCACAGGAATTATGTTCTACATGTAGACCACAGGAACGCTATTCTACATGTAGACCACAGGAATGATGTTCTACATGTAGACCACAGGAATTATGTTCTACATGTAGACCACTTCTAACGTGGTGTGATTCCAGACTAAAGACTGATTTGGGGATGCTAGCGGTCCTTCCACAGTGATTGTTTTGCACCACAATATCCTAATATCTTGACCTTTTTCGTTGTTGGCATTGACAGAGGGGTTGCTCTTTTGAATCTCCACAGTTGTTTTTTCACTACAATAGGGCGGAACCATCACTAGAAACGTCCTCTTTGTGTTGGAGTATAAATAGTTGGAGTTTTGGCACCAGCTGCTAGATCCTGATCTAGATCTGACCAATCTAAGTCTATGAGCATGATCTGATGAATCCTACTTGGATGAGAGGCAAAACGTCTTCGAAGACAAAAGAAACAGTCCAGTTGCAATCGATTGAATGCCCTGAGAATACAATGACCAGGATTAATAAGAACATCCATAGACTTTCACAAGACTTGTCCAGATCAAGAACGCCTTCCTGGAGGTTGGTGTGTGTTGGTCAAAGTTAACAATCAGGAGAAGACTTCCCCCGAGTTGTAAAAGAAAGATCATCATAAGATTCAGTTCAATTTGATCTATATGGCGCCCAAATCACAGTTATTTGAAGGCACTTTACACACAAGTAGGTCTAGAACCACACTCCTCATACATCATGTAAACCATTGGTGGGCCTCAGAAACAGGAAGGCCAGATTAGAGTACACCAAATCTCTGTAAACAACCTTTACAGTTCTGGAACAACATCGCAGGGAGAGATGAGACAAAGATCAACTTGTACCAGAGTGGTGGGAAGAGAAGATTATGAAGACGGCAATGAACTGTTGATGTTCAAAAACGTAGGATAGACTTTATTCATCCAACAATGGGGTAAATATGTGGTTGCAGGTCAGATTGAAAAAGTATCATGACGTGGGCCCGTTTGGCTCCCAGTGGAACTACTCCCTTTGTATTTATTGACAATGTGACGTCTGACAAATTCTGAAGTTTCTGTGGTATTATTATCCAAATACTTAGGAACTCATTGGACCGTTCTTCACAGTGCAGATGGACAATAAAGAGCAACCAGTTAAGTTTTCAAGTTTCATTTATTCAGACATTTAAACATTTGACAGATAAAGCGAATACATTTTTTACACATATAGTCTGAATAGGAATAGGCAGAAGTGGAATGTTTTGCAATGGCCAAGTCAATATCCTGACCTGATTCAGATTGAGAATGCATTTAATTTGCTGGAGACAAAACTGAACCTTTGGTCCCTTAAAGTGCGAGGCACATGTACGCGTCCCAGCAGATTTTCCTCCCAGGGAATTTAAGTTGTGCTGGCTGCTCCCAAGTTCTTTTTATGACACATAAGCTGACTTCAATACGACCAAAAGACAGAATGGGTATTTTGTGATTTATTTTCAAAGCTCTGAAAACAAACGTGAGACCAATCCAGTACAGAAGCCTTCACTAGCGCAGCTAAGATCGATCCCCCCCAAAATACGGAAGCCTTCTCTTCTATAAAGTGTTTCTCGCTCCCACCCTCGTTGTCTCTCCCTCCAGCCCAAAACACATGCCCCTTGTCTTCCTCAGCTAGACACAGGAACAGATAAGGAAAAGGAGTTATGGCTATACGCCATACATTCTTCACCGTTCACAAGATTTGGATGTAAATATCCTCAAATTAAAGATGAAAGTCTGCTGTTTAAACACATCTCTTTTTTTTCCCAAGATGGCGGCGCTTCAAGGCAGCGGCTTCTTGCGAGCGCTCCTGGAAGTGTAGACCGATTTGGCAAAAATACCCCTCAATTCAGTCAATTTCATGGCTGGCTCACAGCGTGTTCACTCCGTGATCACTTACGACCGACTTACGATTCTGGATGTGGAGAGATCGGGCCATTTTGGGCTGAAAGATGCGTGTACGGTGGACCTACTCGCTAGCTTGGGAATTCTTCGCGAGCTACATCCAGCAGTGGCCTTTGAAGCAGCGGCGTCCACTACCAGCGGAGACCGTCAACGAAAGAGACGTAAGCGATGCGCTCGGAAGCAGAAGCGGGGGTGTCGGGCGGGGCTAACAACAAAGCTAAATGCGTTGTTGTTAGCGGGGCTAACGAAAAAGCTAAATGCTAATCCACAAAGAAGCGCTAATAAGGAGTCTGTTAAGCTAGAACTAGCCAGCGCCAGGCTGGATAATCCCTGCACACATAGCAATTCTCTTAGAATAATATACAACTCACATAATGTTTTTTCTGCGTCAGAGGTGGACATGCATTTTACTGAGGTGGCAAACAATCTAAAAATTCCTGTCATATCAATTCCTAGATATGGTCGAAATTATTTAAAGTGCACTACGCATAATAAACGTAACATTATTAATATTGCTACTACGGATACTTTCAACAAAAACTCCTCAACACAGCCCACTACCTATAATATGGGCTTTTTAAACATAAGGTCATTGTCTTCCAAAACGTTATTAGTTAATGAAGTCATCAGCGACAACAATCTTGATGTCGTTGGTCTAGCCGAGACCTGGCTCAAACCAGACTAATTTTTTGCGCTGGGTGAGGCGTCTCCTCCTGGCTATATGGGAACGCATATTGCCCGTCCCATTAAAAGGGGTGGGGGTGTTGCACTAATATACAACAAAAACTTTAGCCTTACCTCGGACCTAAATAATAAATATAACTCGTTTGAGGTGCTTACTGTGAAGTTTGTCACACCGCTGCCTCTGCACCTGGCTGTCATCTACCGCCCCCCAGGGCCCTATTCGGACTTTATCAATGAATTTTCAGAGTTCGTTGCTGATCTAGTGACGCACGCCAACAATATAATCATAATGAGAGACTTTAACATCCATATGAATACCCCATCGGACCCTCCATGCGTGGCGCTCCAGACTACAATTGATAGCTGTGGTCTTACACAAATAAAAAATGAACCCACGCATCGCAACGGTAATACGATAGATCTAGTGCTTGTCAGGGGTGTCACGACCTCTAAAGTTACGATACTCCCGTACACTAAAGTAATGTCCGATCATTACCTTATAAAATTCGAAGTTCTGACTCATTGTCAACAAACTAATAATAATAATAATAACTACTATAGCAGCCGCAACATTAATGCTGCCACAACGACGACTCTTACTGACCTATGGCCTTCGGTAATGGCACCATGCCCAAATTATGTGGGCTCTATTGATAACCTCACTAACAGCTTTAACGACGCCCTGCGCGACACCATTGATAGTGTAGCACCGCTAAAGCTAAAAAGGGCCCCTAAAAGGCGTACCCCATGGTTTACAGAAGAAACTAAAGCCCAGAAATTATCATGTAGAAAGCTGGAACACAAATGGCGTGCGACTAAACTTGAGGTTTTCCATCAAGCATGGAGTGATAGTTTAATAACTTATAAACGCATGCTTACCTCAGCTAAAGCTAAATATTACTCAAATCTCATCCACCTCAACAAAAATGATCCTAAATTTTTGTTTAGTACAGTAGCATCGCTAACCCAACAAGGGACTCCTCCCAGTAGCTCCACCCACTCAGCAGATGACTTTATGAATTTCTTTAATAAGAAAATTGAAGTCATTAGAAAAGAGATTAAAGACAATGCATCTCAGCTACAACTGGGTTCTATTAACACAGATACGACTGTATATACGATGGACACTGCCCTCCAAAATAGTTTCTCTCTCTTTGATGAAATAACATTGGAGGAATTGTTAAAATGTGTAAATGGGACAAAACAAACAACATGTTTACTTGACCCAATTACTGGGAAACTTATCAAGGAGCTTTTTGTATTATTAGGTCCATCAGTGTTAAATATTATAAACTTATCACTTTCCTCTGGTACTGTTCCCCTAGCATTCAAAAAAGCGGTTATTCATCCTCTACTCAAAAGACCTAACCTCGATCCTGACTTCATGGTGAACTACCGGCCGGTGTCCCACCTTCCGTTTATCTCGAAAATTCTCGAAAAAATTGTCGCACAGCAGCTAAAAGAACACTTAGCGTCTAACAATCTCTGTGAACCTTTTCAATCCGGTTTCAGGGCAAATCACTCTACGGAGACAGCCCTCGCAAAAATGACTAATGATCTATTGCTAACGATGGATTCTGATGCGTCATCTATGTTGCTGCTTCTTGATCTTAGCGCCGCTTTCGATACTGTTGATCATAATATTTTATTAGAGCGTATCAAAACGCGTATTGGGATGTCAGACTTAGCCTTGTCTTGGTTTAACTCTTATCTTACTGACAGGATGCAGTGTGTCTCCCATAACAATGTGACCTCGGACTATGTTAAGGTAACGTGCGGAGTTCCCCAGGGTTCGGTTCTTGGCCCTGCACTCTTTAGTATTTACATGCTGCTGCTAGGTGACATCATACGCAAATATGGTGTTAGCTTTCACTGTTATGCGGATGACACCCAACTCTACATGCCCCTAAAGCTGACCAACACGCCGGATTGTAGTCAGCTGGAGGCGTGTCTTAATGAAATTAAACAATGGATGTCCGCTAACTTTTTGCAACTCAACGCTAAGAAAACGGAAATGCTGATTATCGGTCCTGCTCAACACCGACATCTATTTAATAATACCACCTTAACATTTGACAACCAAACAATTAAACAAGGCGACTCGGTAAAGAATCTGGGTATTATCTTCGACCCAACTCTCTCGTTTGAGTCACACATTAAGAGTGTTACTAAAACGGCCTTCTTTCATCTCCGTAATATCGCTAAAATTCGTTCCATTTTGTCCACAAGCGATGCTGAGATCATTATCCATGCGTTCGTTACATCTCGTCTCGATTACTGTAACGTTTTATTTTCGGGCCTCCCTATGTCTAGCATTAAAAGATTACAGATGGTACAAAATGCGGCTGCTAGACTTTTGACAAAAACAAGAAAGTTTGATCATATTACGCCTATACTGGCTCACTTGCACTGGCTTCCTGTGCACCTAAGATGCGACTTTAAGGTTTTACTACTTACGTATAAAATACTACACGGTCAAGCTCCTGCCTATCTTGCCGATTGTATTGTACCATATGTCCCGGCAAGAAATCTGCGTTCAAAGAACTCCGGCTTATTAGTGATTCCCAGAGCCCAAAAAAAGTCTGCGGGCTATAGAGCGTTTTCTATTCGGGCTCCAATATTATGGAATGCCCTCCCGGTAAAAGTTAGAGATGCTACCTCAGTAGAAGCATTTAAGTCTCATCTTAAAACTCATTTGTATACTCTAGCCTTTAAATAGACTCCCTTTTTAGACCAGTTGATCTGCCGTTTCTTCTCTTTTCTTTTCTACTCTGCTCCGGGGTGGACCGCTAGCCTGTTCATCGGAGGGGACATCTCTACGCTGCTGACCCGTCTCCACTCGGGATGGTTCCTGCTGGCCCCACCATGGACTGGACTTTCGCTGATGTGTTGGACTTTCACAATATTATGTCAGACCCACTCGACATCCATTGCTTTCGGTCTCCCCTAGAGGGGGGGGGGGGTTACCCACATATGCGGTCCTCTCCAAGGTTTCTCATAGTCATTCACATTGACGTCCCACTGGGGTGAGTTTTCCTTGCCCGTATGTGGGCTCTGTACCGAGGATGTCGTTGTGGCTTGTACAGCCCTTTGAGACACTTGTGATTTAGGGCTATATAAATAAACATTGATTGATTGATTGATTGATCTCGTTTGTTTCCTTTCAAATCCATTGTACTGCGTTTAGAGCAGTGATGTCTAAGTCAAGGCCCGCGGGCCAGAATGAATGATCTATTATTATCTATCTATTATCTATGATATTTGATTAGTATTAGAACCGGCCTGCTGCTGTTTTGCACGCACCAATACTCCATCAGTGTTGGTGCTAGGAATTTTCAAAATGTGGTCCCAGGGACCCCATCAAGTCATAAAAATGGGTTCCCACAGTACATTTTTGGGGTGCCACATTTTTGGAAGCGTTTTGAAAACAAATGATATATGATTGAAAACACATTTTTATACATTTGTACATTTATTCAGTTATAAACATTCATTCACTTTCTTCTTTCCTTCATGGATCTAAACTTTACCACTGCCGGTATTTTATTCTATATTTTTATTGTAATATTTTCAGAATGTGTTTGTTCTATTTTTGGCCAAAGTAAGATAAAGAAATCACTCTGAAGTTGTCTTTACTTTTTAGTTTTAATGCCATGATTTTAATAGTACGCCCCGCGTGCGCACAGATTTCCCTTCATGCGACCCCTGAGCTAAAATGAGTTTGACACCCCTGGTTTAGAGCCAAACAGATTAGAATTGTGTCTGTTTGTCGTACGTTCGTTACTATAATACAACCACTCTTTAAGATATAATCAACTTATTACGCATACTATACACCAGAAAACATGCATATGAATTTCATACAATCACAAGTGATTTTTTATGTTTTTTTTATAATAGCTCAATTTTGAGCGCATTAAAAGGAACAATGGCAGTCGTTTTACGCATATGATGAACCAACAATAACAATGTTGCTGTTTGAATATAAATATTTAAAAAAAATCTAAGCATTTCAAGTCTTTTTTTTTCTTGCATAAAAAGCCAAATGACTCACTTTTTCCAGAAAAAAGGAGTCATTTTGTATGATGCACCAAGAAGACTGTAAAACTATAACCTGCTACCCAAGAATGTACAACAATTCTTCACAACAAAAGAGGAGAACTATAACCTAAGAGGAACATCAAATTTAAAAACATTTGTATGCACGTACAACACCTAAAACCTTTAGTATATCAGTATGTGGAATTAAATTAAGGAACGGATTAACCAAAGAAATCAAACAAAGCACCAATATGATTCACTTTAAGAGACGGTTCAAACTACAAGTGTTCACAAAGTACACAGAACAAGAATTATGATGAACATCTTGAACCCTTTTTAAAAAAAAAAGTTTTATTGAGACAAATATTATTTATGTATTCAATATTTGTTTGCTTACTATGGTATATTATTTATTTACTATTTAGTTGTTCACTATTATGTTACAGAGAACAAGAAAATTGGATAAAATTGCTATGGTATGAAAAGGGGTAGGATTAAATAAACTGCTTCTTCCTACTCCTTTTCGGACGTGCTGTAATGAAACAACTGGAATTGTGTGATGCATTACATTGTATCGTATGCATGTTTAAAATAAACTGAAACTGAAAAGCCAACTGACTCACTTTTTCCAGAAAAAAGGTATGTATGATGCACCAAGAAGACCGTAACTAACTTAGATTATGCATGGTGTTGCCTAATATTGGAGAAAGTTACATTCATCCCACCCAAAATTGAGGCAGCGGAGTAAAACAATATTTCATTTTGAAATCTCATGCTTTTATTTTATTTATTTATTTATTTATTTTTGTTGTTGTTGCATTTAGTTTAGATAATAATGAGTCATATATTGGAATATGGGATCCATTATTGAAATTTGTTTTAATTATTAAATGAACAAAAAATATGACTTCTTTTATCTTTGTGGAAAATATTGGACACAATGTGTTGTCAAGTTTATGAGATGCGATGCAAGTGTAAGCCACTGTGACACTATTGTTCATTTTTTTTAAACGTTTTTATTTTTTATAAATGGCTGTGGTGATAATGTCAATGAGGGATTTCTAATCACTGCAATGTTGGAATTCTTATTAATATTGATACTGTTGTTGATATTATTACTTTTTGTTTGACTACTTTTGGTTTGTTTTGTGTCATGTTTGTATGTCCTCTCAATTGCTCTGTTGATTGGTGTTCTGAACGTTGCCGGGCCGGGTTTGGTTTTGGAATTGGAATTTTATTATTATGGTATCATTGTGTATTATTTTGTTGGATTGATTAATTTTTTTTTTTTTTTAAAGGCTTTTATTTTGAAAGCAAAACACAGCGTAAATAAATATTTTTGTCTGCCCCTTTCCTCTGTGCCTCTAATTAGAGTGTGAGCTTTAAAACTGCGTAAAGAATGCCATCACAAATATGACTTGTTTATAACATGTAGCTGTTAGATTATACTCATGTTTAGTGAAGTCACCTCCATTCTGACTCATACTCACTCATCATCTATTTAACGTGTCAGCGTTTCCAAGTCAACACTTGCTCAAATGTTTTGTCATATCGTCTCAACACCATACCACGTACAACATAAAGGTTGAAACAGCAGCAGGACTTGCTGTTTTTTTAAAAGCAGAACAGGGATCCATCCATCCATTATCTACCAATTGTCCCTTAGAACAGGGATATTCAACTAAATTGTTCCAGAAAGCTAAAGAACTGGAGGCCGGATTTCTCTCTCTTTTTAAATTTTTTATTTCTCTTCTTATTTATGTATTTTTTATTTTTTTTTTAACCAAAAGAATACAATTAAAAAATAAGATAAAAAATAAAAAGAGAAATACAAAATTTAAAAATTAGAAAAAGAGAGAGAACCAGTGGAAATCTTTTTATTTTTATTTTTTATTTCTCTTTTTATTTATTTTAAGAACCAGCATCCTCCGCAGTGGAAATCTTATTTTTTTAAGTTTTTTATTTCTCTTTTTATTTATTTTGAGAACCAGCGTCGTCCACAGTGGAATTCTGACACACATTTTAGAAAAAATTGCCCCGTTATGCAAAAACGAAGTGTCCTTTAGATTGGACTTGGACAAACTTTATTGATCCACAAGGGAAATTGTTCCACACAGTAGCTCTGTTACAAAGGATGGAAAGGATAATGCACACAAGGGTACAAAAAGAGGGCGAAAACAAATGGTATAAAGTAGACTTAAAATGTACCATAGTCGCAATATAAAATATAACATATAGTCAAGGTTTCTGTGGTTTATCCGTTATACAGTGCTCAATACCGGGGTAGAGCGGAATAAAATCCCCTGACCAGCAGGGAAACCTGCGAAACAGGCTTGTAGGGATGATATAGCCTCTGTGTTTTTTCTAACCTAATGTAAAATATAACATATATGTATTATTTACATATTATATATACAGTATATAACTATTATATTACTATATTATATTATCTTTTTATATAATATATACAATATATTATATACAATTATATACAATATATATATTATAAATATTATATAAAATATACAATATTCTATATACACATTTTTATATAATATATACACTACCGTTCAAAAGTTTGGGGTCACATTGAAATGTCCTTATTTTTGAAGGAAAAGCACTGTACTTTTCAATGAAGATAACGTTAAACTAGTCTAAACTTTAAAGAAATACACTCTATACATTGCTAATGTGGTAAATGACTATTCTAGCTGCAAATGTCTGGTTTTTGGTGCAATATCTACATAGGTGTATTTCCAGCAACTATCACTCCAGTGTTCTAATGGTACAATGTGTTTGCTCATTGGCTCAGAAGGCTAATTGATGATTAGAAAACCCTTGTGCAATCATGTTCACACATCTGAAAACAGTTTAGCTCGTTACAGAAGCTACAAAACTGACCTTCCTTTGAGCAGATTGAGTTTCTGGAGCATCACATTTGTGGGGTCAATTAAACACTCAAAATGGCCAGAAAAAGAGAACTTTCATCTGAAACTCGACAGTCTATTCTTGTTCTTAGAAATGAAGGCTATTCCACAAAATTGTTTGGGTGACCCCAAACTTTTGAACGGTAGTGTATACAATAAATAACACATCCCAATTACCATGTACAATATTACAGTATATGTAACAACTGCAGCAAAAAAAAAAGGGCAGCATAAAATAGAGAGTAGATCCAGCAGAAAATATACATTATAAACAAAGAGAGGTAGCTAACAGCTAAGTTTAACATTTGTTTAGTTCCTCCATACAACGAGAGCACGCTAGTGTTTCATCATATTTATATTTTGCTGCAAAAATTTTTTTGTCTCTCCCAAGTTTTGAACTGAACTCAAATGTAGCCCGCGCACCACCAATTGAATAGCCTAGGCCAGGGGTCACCAACCTTTTTGAAACCAAGGGCTACTTCTTGGGTACTGATTAATGCAAAGGGCTACCAGTTAGATACACACTTAAATAAATTGCCAGAAGTAGCCAATTTGCTCAATTTACCTTTAACTCTGTTATTATTAATAATTAATAATATTTATCTTTGTGGAAACACTGATCATCTTAATGATTTCTCACAATAAATATATATAGAAACAGATAAATATCAATATGCAACACTTTATTTTTATATTTTCTCTAAGTGCACATTTTTCAAATTGAACATTTTCAAATGATCACTTCTAAGACAGTCTTGTGAAATCACAATATCCCATTTTAACTAGCTAGCCACTAACATTTTTTAACAAATCATGAATTACTTTGCACCATGTTTGTACAAATAATAACTCATGTAAAATACAAAAGTAAACTCTCAAATTTTTAAATCATGTCACACTTTGAACTGGACACCAAATCTGTTATCTGTTTCTTTGTCAGTTAGTGGGAAGCCTGGCATTGCATGCTGTTAACTAGTGTGTTGTACTCTGGTGTGTAACTTGACACTGCAACTCTGAGTGAGTCTTGCAGATGTGCATCAGTGAGGCGTGTTCTGTGTTTGTTCTTGATGAAGTTCATGTCAGAAAAGGCTGATTCACAAAGATAATATTTTTCCTCATTGTTTGCGGAACCTTCTTAATCTTTTGGACATATTTTCACAGCAATCTGGCCTTAAGCTTAATTGTGATAAATGTAAAATGTTAAGGATCGGAAATCTAAAGGGAACGTCCTTTCGAATGGAATGCAAAGTGCCTGTTTTGTGGACAAATGGACCAGTTAACATACTTGGTGTTGTTGTCCCAGAAAATCTGGAAGATCTAGGTTTAGTAAATTATGATAATCGACTAAGAAAGCTGGAAAAAATTATGCAATTATGGAAAGGGAAATCCCTAACCTTGTATGGTAAAATGTCTATTGCCAACTCGTTAATTATTCCTCAATTTATTTATTTGTTTTTGTCATTACCAGCTCCATCACAAAACTTTTTTAAGATTTATGAGCGGAGGGTCTTCGATTTTGTCTGGAACGGCAAACCAGAAAAGATTAAAAGAAAGGTTTTGTACAAAGAGTATGAATATGGGGGCCTGAAACTTCTCAACCTTGAAGCTATGTGTCTGTCTTTAAAAGCATCAATTGTTCCAAAGATGTATTTAAACATTGAGTGGTACACAAATGTCCTGTTGGACAAAAAACATGTACTGTATCAAAATAAATTGTATCCTTTTTTACAAGTGACCCCCTCCCAGAGAGTCTGCTGGGAAACATGGCGGGGTTCATAAAGGAAACAATCCACTCATAGTGGTGTTTTCAATTTTATGTGCCAGAAAAAAGAGACGATATTTTGCAGCAGATAATATGGATGAACTCTAATATTGTAATAGATGAAAAGCCTTTCTTTTGGAAAAATATGTTTGAAAGAGGAATCGTTTTTTTCAATGATATTATCAACGAGAATGATAAAATTATGAAGTATGATGAATTTAGAGCTATGTATGGTGATGCTTGTTCAAGCTTTTCATTTTATCAACTAACTGGAGTAATTGGGAAAAGATGGAAACAAATAATTAATTATGGAACTACTAAATTATTAGTTTGTAAACCTCTAATAAGAAATTCTAGTTAGCAAAAAGGAACTAAAATAAATAGAAAAATATATAATTTTTATTTAATAAAGAAATCTTTGAAGGCTGCCTCATACAACACAAATGGAAAATGGGAGGACTTTTTTGACTGCCCGTTGCCATGGGATGCCATATTCAAACTAATCTATAAAACCACTATCGATGTGCAAAATCGTTATTTTCAAATTAAAATTATTTATAACTTCTTACCCACAGGGAAAATGTTAAAATTATGGAATATGACAGAGTCAGATGATTGCCAATTTTGTTGTCAGGAGCCTGAATCCACCCTGCATTTGTTTTGGTATTGTCATATTGTGTCTTTGTTTTGGGTGGAAGTTGAAAAAATGTGTTTAAGGATTGGTTTGTTTATGAAGCTTAATGTGGTTTCTGTTATTTTAGGAGAGTTCACTGACAATCATGATTTAGTCAATTTAATTATAGTACTCGGTAAAATGTTTATTTTTAAGGCCAAAAACAGATATTCACTTAGTATTACTTTCTTTAAAACATTTATTCAGTATTTTCTAACTTTAGAAAGTTACATGGTTGAAAACGATAATGATGCCAAAAAACATTTAAAAAAAGATGAGAAGTTCTCAAAGGCTTATTTTGAAAGTATAATTATGTTTATAGATTATATGATATCTGTTGTTGTGTTCCCTAATTTGAGTGACCTGGACATAATCTGGACTGTACATAAATGCTTATTTTGAAAATGTAATTTTGTTTATAAATTATATGCAATCTGTTGTGTTCCCTAATTTTTTCTGTGTACATGAATGAAGGTGTGTGTTGCTGAGTCCGACTTGGACATTATCTGGACTGGGCCTGGTTTAAAAAACCCTTTAAACAAATCTAATTTCATTGACAACCTGGTCTGTTGAAGATAAGGCCCTTTTTTAAAAAATAAAATAAAATAAGATAAATAAATAAAAAACATTTTCTTGGATAAAAAAGAAAGTAAAACAATATAAAAATAATTACATAAAAAATAGTAATTAATGAAAATGTTAGTGGACCAGCAGCCTATACAATCATATGTGCTTCAGGGACTGTGTCCCTTGCAGATGTGTTGTCTATGTTGTGGGAACCAGAATATTGGTAGCAGGAAGAAATAACCCCTTTTGTGTGAGTGGGTGTGGATGAGTGTGCATGGGGGAGGTTGTTTGGGTTGATGCACTGATTGAAAGTGTATCTTGTGTTTTTTCTATGTAGATTTAATTTAAAAAAAAAAAAAAAAAAAAAAGTTTTTTTTTTTTTTTTTTAGAACAGGCCCGCGGGCGACTCATCTGGTCCTTACGGGCGACCTGGTGCCCGCGGGCACCGCGTTGGTGACCCCTGGCCTAGGCTAATGTCAGTGAGTGCAATGGTTACACAACACAGCACCGAATCCTGCTCAACCAGTACGGCATTATAGTCAATATCCTGTGCAATTATGTCTCATCAGGAGGATGAAAATTATGAGAGAGTTTGGAGACGCTCAGGTGAGGCCATGAATTGATTAGGAACATATATATTGGCCCGTTATTACTTTACAAACAGTGGACAATCATAATCATTAAAAAATCCAATTTATTCTAATATTTTTTTTAATGCAAATCATTTTTTGTATTACATTGTGGGTTAAGTTATAGTTATCTGTCAGGGCAAGCTTTACTCAAATGATATATGGAGTGTGTGTGTGTGTTTACCATGAGCCACATTGTTGATACAGTCCAGGTAGCGTTGCCCCCTCTCGTCATACATGTACTGACCCCTGGCTCGCACTATCTTAATGGGGTCATCAGTGAAGAAGATCTCGCATGAAGGCCTGTATCGATGCGCGCACACACACACACACACACACACACACACACACACACACACACACACACACACACACACACACACACACACACACACACACACACACACACACACACACACACACACACACACACACACACACACACACACACACACACACACACACACACACACACACACACACACACACACACACACACACACAAGCATGCATGCAATGTGATTGGACAGGTTTTTGCAAGAGATTACAAGTATGTTAAACCTTACCCGATATGCTTCTTCCTCAGTTCAATAGTTTGCCTTTTGTCCAACTTGTCCGCGTACATTGTGGAGGAGTACCGGGGTAGGCCAACGTGTCGTTGAATCGCCTGTCTTCTGACAGCCGACGAGGCAATTGGCTCATTTAAGAGCGACACGTGGGTGCAACGTAAGCAGGGGCCGGCACAGAACGTGCGCCACACCTCCCTGTCCTTAGAGGTTCAGCTGCGGCCATCTATAATCTAGAATGAATCATTAAACATAAAGCAACTGCTATACGCAATGCAGGCCGGGAATCTGTCAGGAAATAAAATTAATTTTTTTCATATTACATTTACAGAATTGAATCTAAACAATTCCTACTGGTAACAGATACAACAAATATGTAATAGGAAAATCTACAAATGTAAATGAATGTATTTCTGGATAGAAATGACCAAACAAGTGATTTTTTGGGGAAATTTGCAATAAAAGTGCATTACATTGTTTTCATCTTTTATGCATTTTTAAGTGTCATTTTAAATTGTGTGGATTTTTTTTTTACACTTTAGTTCAGGGGTGTCAAACTCATTTTCATTGAGGGCCACATCGCAGTAATGCAGGGGTCCCCAAACTTTTTGACACGGGGGCCGCATTGGGTTAAAATAATTTGGCCGGGGGCCAGGCTGTGTATATATATCCATCCATCCATCCATTTTCTACCGCTTATTCCCTGGGGATAGGTTGATTGGCAACACTAAATTGGCCCTAGTGTGTGAATGTGTATATATATATATATATATATATATATATATATATATATATATATATATATATATATATATATATATATATATATATATATATAGCCCGGTTGTAGCTGAGATGGGCTCCAGCGCCCCCCGCGACCCCGAGGGGAATGAGCGGTAGAAAATGGATGGATGGATGGATATATATATATGTATATATGTATATACACTACCGTTCAAAAGTTTGGGGTCACCCAAACAATTTTGTGGAATAGCCTTCATTTCTAAGAACAAGAATAGACTGTCGAGTTTCAGATGAAAGTTCTCTTTTTCTGGCCATTTTGAGCGTTTAATTGACCCCACAAATGTGATGCTCCAGAAACTCAATCTACTCAAAGGAAGGTCAGTTTTGTAGCTTCTGTAACGAGCTAAACTGTTTTCAGATGTGTGAACATGATTGCACAAGGGTTTTCTAATTATCAATTAGCCTTCTGAGCCAATGAGCAAACACATTGTACCATTAGAACACTGGAGTGATAGTTGCTGGAAATGGGCCTCTATACACCTATGTAGATATTGCACCAAAAAACAGACATTTACAGCTAGAATAGTCATTTACCACATTAGCAATGTATAGAGTGTATTTCTTTAAAGTTAAGACTAGTTTAAAGTTATCTTCATTGAAAAGTACAGTGCTTTTCCTTCAAAAATAAGGACATTTCAATGTGACCCCAAACTTTTGAACGGTAGTGTATATACGTATATGTATATATACATATATACAGGTACATTGTCTTTATAATCCGTTTTGTCATTTAACATTAATTAACATTAATGTTCATCAACATTTAACATTGTCACGTTAGCGGTAGAAAATGGATTAGAAAGGAAAGATTTAAAAAAATAAATAAAATAAAATAAAACATTTTTTTTTTTTTAAGACTAGACTTTTTTAACTTCCTAGATATGGTCGAAACTATTTAAAGTGCACTACGCATAATAAACGTAACATTATTAATATTGCTACTACGGATACTTTCAACAAAAACTCCTCAAAACAGCCCACTACCTATAATATGGGCTTTTTAAATATAAGGTCATTGTCTTCCAAAACGTTATTAGTTAATGAAGTCATCAGAGACAACAATCTTGATGTCGTTGGTCTAGCCGAGACCTGGCTCAAACCAGACAAATTTTTTGCGCTGGGTGAGGCGTCTCCTCCTGGCTATACGGGAACGCATATTGCCCGTCCCATTAAAAGGGGTGGGGGTGTTGCACTAATATACAACAACAACTTTAGCCTTACCTCGGACCTAAATAATAAATATAACTCGTTTGAGGTGCTTACTGTGAAGTTTGTCACACCGCTGCCTCTACACCTGGCTGTCATCTACCGCCCCCCAGGGCCATATTCGGACTTTATCAATGAATTTTCAGAGTTCGTTGCTGATCTAGTGACGCACGCCGACAATATAATCATAATGGGAGACTTTAACATCCATATGAATACCCCATCGGACCCTCCATGCGTGGCGCTCCAGACTATAATTGATAGCTGTGGTCTTACACAAATAATAAATGAACCCACGCATCGCAACGGTAATACGATAGATCTAGTGCTTGTCAGGGGTGTCACCACCTCTAAAGTTACGATACTCCCGTACACTAAAGTAATGTCCGATCATTACCTTATAAAATTCGAAGTTCTGACTCATTGTCAACAATCTAATAATAATAATAATAACTACTATAGCAGCCGTAACATTAATGCTGCCACAACGACGACTCTTACTGACCTACTGCCTTCGGTAATGGCACCATTCCCAAATGATGTGGGCTCTATTGATAACCTCACTAACAGCTTTAACGACGCCCTGCGCGATACCATTGATAGTGTAGCACTGCTAAAGCTAAAAAGGGCCCCTAAAAGGCGTACCCCATGGTTTACAGAAGAAACTAAAGCCCAGAAATTATCATGTAGAAAGCTGGAACGCAAATGGCGTGCGACTAAACTTGAGGTTTTCCATCAAGCATGGAGTGATAGTTTAATAACTTATAAACGCATGTTTACCTCAGCTAAAGCTAAATATTACTCACATCTCATCCACCTCAACAAAAATGATCCTAAATTTCTGTTTATTACAGTAGCATCGCTAACCCAACAAGGGACTCCTCCCAGTAGCTCCACCCACTCAGCAGATGACTTTATGAATTTCTTTAATAAGAAAATTTAAGTCATTAGAAAAGAGATTAAAGACAATGCATCTCAGCTACAACTGGGTTCTATTAACACAGATACGACTGTATATACGACGGACACTGCCCTCCAAAATAGTTTCTCTCTCTTTGATGAAATAACATTGGAGGAATTGTTAAAATGTGTAAATGGGACAAAACAAACAACATGTTTACTTGACCCAATTCCTGGGAAACTTATCAAGGAGCTTTTTGTTTTATTAGGTCCATCAGTGTTAAATATTATAAACTTATCACTTTCCTCTGGTACTGTTCCCCTAGCATTCAAAAAAGCGGTTATTCATCCTCTACTCAAAAGACCTAACCTCGATCCTGACCTCATGGTAAACTACCGGCCGGTGTCCCACCTTCCGTTTATCTCGAATATTCTCGAAAAAATTGTCGCACAGCAGCTAAATGAACACTTAGCGTCTAACAATCTCTGTGAACCTTTTCAATCCGGTTTCAGGGCAAATCACTCTACGGAGACAGCCCTCGCAAAAATGACTAATCATCTATTGCTAACGATGGATTCTGATGCGTCATCTATGTTGCTGCTTCTTGATCTTAGCGCCGCTTTCGAGACGGTTGATCATATTTTATTAGAGCGTATCAAAACGCGTATGGGGATGTCAGACTTAGCCTTGTCTTGGTTTAACTCTTATCTTACTGACAGGATGCAGTGTGTCTCCCATAACAATGTGACCTCGGACTATGTTAAGGTAACGTGCGGAGTTCCCCAGGGTTCGGTTCTTGGCTCTGCACTCTTTAGTATTTACATGCTGCCGCTAGGTGACATCATACGCAAGTACGGTGTTAGCTTTCACTGTTATGCGGATGACACCCAACTCTACATGCCCCTAAAGTTGACCAACACGCCGGATTGTAGTCAGCTGGAGGCGTGTCTTAATGAAATTAAACAATGGATGTCCGCTAACTTTTTGCAACTCAACGCTAAGAAAACGGAAATGCTGATTATCGGTCCTGCTCAACACCGACATCTATTTAATAATACCACCTTAACATTTGACAACCAAACAATTAAACAAGGCGACTCGGTAAAGAATCTGGGTATTATCTTCGACCCAACTCTCTCGTTTGAGTCACACATTAAGAGTGTTACTAAAACGGCCTTCTTTCATCTCCGTAATATCGCTAAAATTCGTTCCATTTTGTCCACAAGCGATGCTGAGATCATTATCCATGCGTTCGTTACATCTCGTCTCGATTACTGTAACGTTTTATTTTCGGGCCTCCCTATGTCTAGCATTAAAAGATTACAGATGGTACAAAATGCGGCTGCTAGACTTTTGACAAAAACAAGAAAGTTTGATCATATTACGCCTATACTGGCTCACTTGCACTGGCTTCCTGTGCACTTAAGATGCGACTTTAAGGTTTTACTACTTACGTATAAAATATTACACGGTTTAGCTCCAGCCTATCTCGCCGATTGTATTGTACCATATGACCCGACAAGAAATCTGCGTTCAAAGAACTCCGGCTTATTAGTGATTCCCAGAGCCAAAAAAAAGTCTGCGGGCTATAGAGCGTTTTCTATTCGGGCTCCAGTACTCTGGAATGCCCTCCCGGTAACAGTTAGAGATGCTACCTCAGTAGAAGCATTTAAGTCCCATCTTAAAACTCATTTGTATAATCTAGCCTTTAAATAGACCCCCCCTTTTTTAGACCAGTTGATCTGCCGTTTCTTTTCTTCTCTCCTCTTCTCCCCTGTCCCTTGCGAGGGGGAGTTGCATAGGTCCGGTGGCCATGGATGAAGTGCTGGCTGTCCAGAGTCGGGACCCCGGGTGGACCACTAGCCTGTGCATCGGTTGGGGACATCTCTGCGCTGCTGACCCGTCTCCGCTCGGGATGGTTTCCTGTTGGCCCCGCTGTGGACTGGACTCCCGCTGATGTGTTGGATCCACTGTGGACTGGACTTTCACAATGTTATGTCAGACCCACTCGACATCCGTTGCTTTCGGTCTCCCCTAGAGGGGGTGGGGGGGGGGTTACCCACATATGCGGTCCTCTCCAAGGTTTCTCATAGTCATTCACCGACGTCCCACTGGGGTGATTTTTTCCTTGCCCGTATGTGGGCTCTGTACCGAGGATGTCGTTGTGGCTTGTACAGCCCTTTGAGACACTTGTGATTTAGGGCTATATAAATAAACATTGATTGATTGATTGATTGATAGTCATGTTTGGTTTTGTTTTTGGACTCTTTGTGCACTTTTGTTTGTTTTGTCACCATAGCAACCCATTAGTTTTCACCTGTCATGTCACACACCTGTTTCACGTTTTGAGTCACGAATCTGTTTTCACTGATCATGTCACGATTTAAGCCTGTCTGTTTCTGTTGTTCGTCCTGGTGACATTACCATTTCATACCATGCTTGATCTATCCATTCATGCTACTGCTACCCACGAGATTAATGTTTATTATAGTTTATTCTTCATGCCATGCCACAGTAAGTGTTTTTGTTTCGTGTTTATAGTAAATTGACTTTGTGCTAGTCTTTTGTACTTCAAAGTTTTGTACTTCCGCTATTGTGCGCGCCTTTTGTTTATTCCTTTTTTGAGTGTTAAAATTAAATCATGTACTCACATTCACGTCTTGCCCGCGCCAACTGTCCGTTGCCTTCCGGAAAAACAAACCCCAAGGACCAAGTCATGACAAGATTAAACAATTTAGGACAAAAAGCATTACCACCGTCGCCCACAGTAACACATAATATACACTTTTTTTTAATCATTTTTAAGTTTGATACCAGTGTTGTATTTGAAAGACTGTGTTTATTTGGCTCCGACAGTACAGTCATTTAAATTTAACGAGTTTGAACACAAAGAAATGTCAATTAAGTGGGTAAAAAAACAACAACAGTATAAATGCATGAACAAAAACTCCACCACACTCCAAAAAAAAAATACAAAATGGATTTCAACTTACGCAAAGAAATTGTCACTTGTTTTTGGGGGAGATGGCAAATACACATGTGACATATTATTTTTTAATAGTGATGTTTTTTTTTATTGCAAAATAGTTGTCCAGATTCTTACACTTAAAAGTGTAACAAGGGCCGAAACAAACAAAAAAAATTGCTGAACAAAGACAATAAACATTTTAAAAGTCATCATTGGAAATTAGTTTTTGCTTTGTTGTTTAAAAGTGGCATATCCAAACCAAGCACGGCTGAAGAAACAGAGCCACGGAAATCACAGGGAAATGTGACTTTCTCGCCGGATGCTACACACAAACAACCGAAATGATGAATACAAATTGCACTTCTTATGTCAACAGTACATGAAGTCATCCACTATACATACACATATTTATATCTACTGTATATAGATCAAACTACATTCAATGAAAACCAGGGAAACAAACATGGCACTGACTGACCCAACGACAACATTCGGGTCGGCCTCAAGAAAAAAAAATGTCATGGCGACACCTCAAAGCTGAAATGGTCCACGGAAATAAGCCACCTCTCCATAAAGCCTCCATTTTTTTTGTACACAAATGGCAACACGACGTAGAGGAATGCCGCTTAAAACCCAATAAATCATAGAAAAATAAATTATGTCATATAAAATACAACAAATACTGTGTATGCAAAGAAATTATTTAAAAAAAAACAACAAAAAAAAACCTTGAGACTGCCGTGCATATTTGTGAAGATATACGTTGCATAGCAGCGACTTAAAAGAAACCATAATACTGCACTGAAAGTGTTGACTAGCCGCTGTACTGTAAATATGCTACATATATCACTGGTTCTCAAACTGGGAGACGAGTCCAGGAACAACATGAATGAAACTAGAATGGAAAATATATACTGTACATAAGATATGCATGAAATAAAACACATGTAATAAGCATATCTCTGCTGAAGGTGAAAATGGACACATGTTCGAGGCTACACCGTGACGGCAAGCAGAGGTAGCGAAAGTGATGCTTGCTAAGCAAAAAAAAAAAAAAATGCCTGGTGTAAAAAAGTTTGAGAACCACTGTCATATATGATTGTTTCCCTCGTACACATGCAGTCAACCGACAAATACCACTGAAGACTGCAAAAAAAAATAACGATAAATGATGAAAGTGGGATATATGACGTTTTCTGGTAAAGGAATGAATAAAAGCTTCAGGCACCAAATGGCTATTATACACAAAATATAAACACTCCAACGCGAAACAACTTAAAAGACTAAAGTAAAAAAATGCCACGCCAAAAAAAAAAAAAATGCTGACGAGCTCGACGGCGACTATCAAGTGACAAACTGGTTCCGGGGCTAGAACGCACTTGTCAGGAGCTTTAAATTCGACGGGCAAGGTAGTTGCAGATTTGAGACACTAGATGGAAGTAGTGTACAAGCTATGGAACACTACACAGAGTAGTTTTGGAAGCTACTATTTAAACCGACACATTGGAAGTGTCCGGATGTTGCCACACCGCCTACATTAAAACCAACACTAAAAACAAGTTTCTGTTATTGAGTTGATATATAAAGATACCACAAAAAATGCTGACGAGCTCGACGGCGACTATCAAGTGACCAACTGGTTCCGGGGCTAGAACGCACTTGTCAGGAGCTTTAATTCGACGTGCGAGTCCATGTGCTTTGTTGCCAGTTATTTTTTGACTCGGATACTCCAAAAAAAAAATGAAGCTTCATGACGACGATCAAGTGTTTTTGATCGGGGAAAAAAAAACACAAATGTCACATGACAAACACAAATAAATGATATATATATATCGCTCTTTGGCAAATAAACATGATTGCATTCCGTGATCGACGCTCAGTAGATCCTCCAGCCTTGTCTCCATGGACACCGTCCCCCTTGCTCAGAGGGGGGGCCACCGACCCAACTTAAAAAAAGAAAACACCTGGTGGATTCTTTTATCAGTGCAGCTGGGCGCGGAGAGGCCAGCCGACGCCTCTTGCAGGCGCGGTAAAGCAACAATCTTTCATTTTTGGGGTGGGGGGGGGGGTTTCAGGCGACCAGCCATGGTGTGACTCCCTTGGAAAGATTCAGGAAAAGCCAAAATTATAATAAAAGTCTTTTTGTTGTTGTTGTTAGTTAGTTTGTCTCTGCGGGAGCCATGACAGTGTGCGCACACACAACACATTTTTTTTTTTTTGGAACATGCTTGTGCCTTTGAAAAAAAGCGTCACGCACGGGGGGGAAAAAATAACAAAAACACAGAGCGTCAGTCCGTCCACTTCCTGTGTCACTCCGGCGCCCAAACACGCGACAATGTGAGTAGAAGTGTGAGGGTTGTTGTTTTGTCCTTTTTTTGCATCGTTATACACACAGGACTTCTTCCGTTTCAAAATAAAACAATATAAATACCATCAAAGAAGCATTATTTACAAACTCCATGCGTTTCAGGTTAGAGTGATCACTGCAAGAAAGAAAACAAAAACAACATCAAGAATCCTCACATATCCAAAACAACATGCATGTGACACAATAAGCAATTAAAAGGGTTGCATACCGAAAATGCTCTAATTACACTCAAAGTTCGATATAACGCGGTCAAACTTTTTTTTTCCCGTTTTTTGTTTTCCAAAATAATACAGTAAAATGATCCTGATTTACACTACCGTTCAAAAGTTTGGGGTCACCGAAACACTTTTGTGGAATAGCCTTCATTTCTAAGAACAAGAATAGACTGTCGAGTTTCAGATGAAAGTTCTCTTTTTCTGGCCATTTTGAACGTTTAATTGACCCCACAAATGTGATGCTCCAGAAACTCAATCTGCTCAAAGGAAGGTCAGTTTTGTAGCTTCTGTAACGAGCTAAACTGTTTTCAGATGTGTGAACATGATTGCACAAGGGTTTTCTAATCATCAATTAGCCTTCTGAGCCAATGAGCAAACACATTGTACCATTAGAACACTGGAGTGATAGTTGCTGGAAATGGGCCTCTATACACCTATGTAGATATTGCACCAAAAACCAGACATTTGCAGCTAGAATAGTCATTTACCACATTAGCAATGTATAGAGTGTATTTCTTTAAAGTTAAGACTAGTTTAAAGTTATCTTCATTGAAAAGTACAGTGCTTTTCCTTCAAAAATAAGGACATTTCAATGTGACCCCAAACTTTTGAACGGTAGTGTATGTGGTGAAAACAGCAATGGTTTGTAGACCTACCAAGGCATGGTAGTTTAAGTTTCTGTCTTGTTGACGCTTTTTTGTGTTTTGCTACGTTCTTTCTTGAGCGGTGAGACTGCATAATCCCGTCTCGTCGCAAAGGTCGGTTTTTCTACTTGATGTAGTGGGGCAAGGCGATATGGCTGAAAAAACGATATCACGATGGGTGTTCCAACAGGACAATGACCCCAAACACACATCAAAAGTGGTAAAGGAATGGCTAAATCGGGCTAGAATTAAGGTTTTAGAATGGCCTTCCCAAAGTCCTGACTTAAACGTGTGGACAATGCTGAAGAAACAAGTCCATGTCAGAAAACCAACAAATGTAGCTGAACTGCACCAATTTTCTCAAGAGGAGTGGTCAAAAATTCAACCAGAAACTTTCCAGAAGCTTGTGGATGGCTACCAAAAGCGCCTTACATGTAACCAAATATTAACATTGCTGTATGTACACTACCGTTCAAAAGTTTGGGGTCACATTGAAATGTCCTTATTTTTGAAGGAAAAGCACTGTACTTTTCAATGAAGATAACTTTAAACTAGTCTTAACTTTAAAGAAATACACTCTATACATTGCTAATGTGGTAAATGACTATTCTAGCTGCAAATGTCTGGTTTTTGGTGCAATATCTACATAGGTGTATAGAGGCCCATTTCCAGCAACTATCACTCCAGTGTTCTAATGGTACAATGTGTTTGCTCATTGGCTCAGAAGGCTAATTGATGATTAGAAAACCCTTGTGCAATCATGTTCACACATCTGAAAACAGTTTAGCTCGTTACAGAAGCTACAAAACTGACCTTCCTTTGAGCAGATTGAGTTTCTGGAGCATCACATTTGTGGGGTCAATTAAACGCTCAAAATGGCCAGAAAAAGAGAACTTTCATCTGAAACTCGACAGTCTATACTTGTTCTTAGAAATGAAGGCTATTCCACAAAATTGTTTGGGTGACCCCAAACTTTTGAACGGTAGTGTATACTTTTGACCCAGCAGATTTGGTCACATTTTCAGTAGATCCATAATAAATTCATAAAAGAACCAAACCTCATGAATGTTTTTTGTGACCAACAAGTATGTGCACTGCAAAAACTGATATCTAAGTAAGATTAAATATCTCAAATAAGGGTGATATTTGCTTATTTTCTGTCTGATAAGATAATTCTTCTCACTAAGCAGATTTTAGGTTAGAGTGTTTTTACTTGTTTTAAGGGTTTTGGTCCTAAATTATCTCAGTAAGATATTACAGCTTGTTGCTGAGATTTTATGACCTATATTGAGTAAACCATGCTTGAAACTAGAATATCAACTGTTGCAACGCTGTGTCATCAACACTCACAAGTATAAAACTACTTTTTTAAAGTAATAATTTCTAACTTCAAGCATGAAAAAAAAAAATCCTGATTTTGACACAAATGTGTTTCATAATTAAAACAGATGACAGTCAAATTGACTTTGCTGTTTTATTTTCAATGAAACAATAGAAAATATGCACTCAAATAGTGGTACAGTTGGCACAGTACAGTAAACTGACAGTTAATATTTAAACATTTCACATGTGACATTTCAAACAATTTTGAACAGAAATAGTTCATGCACATTCAGATAAATTCTTCAAAATTACAATAAAAAAACATTTGTCCGGGGGCCGGGCTGTATATATGCGCACTAATTGCCTGAAAGAGCACGCATTTGGCGTGATGATGTCATGTTATTGATGGGAAAATGCATTTTTAGACAATATGATTTGCCTGAGCGGCTAGTAGACCCCGAGAGTAACAAGCGGTTGCCTTGCTGCCTTTCCATTAAGAACAATAAATTAGTTTTTAGTATAAGTTTGCTGGTTTCAAAAAATTTAATGCCGAGCGCATATCAATATGTCAAGATAATGGCACTAGCATTTACTTCATTTAAGAATATTTTTCAACATATTGAGCAAAAAGGTCTCTTTTTTTTTTCTACCAAGAAAAGTGCACTTGTTATTAGTGAGAATATACTTATTTTAAGGTATTTTTGGGTTCATTGAGGTTGGTAATTTTACTTGTTTTGGGAAGTCTTGACAAGCTGAATTTTCTTGTTCTATTGGCAGATAATCTTGCTTAGTTCAAATAAAATACCCCTAATTTTTGTATTTTTTTTCTTGTTTTTGAACACTGACTTTTTGCAGTGAGCTCCAATCACTCTATCTAAAAAAAACAAGAGTTGTAGAAATTATTGGAAACTCAAGACAGCCATGACATTATGTTCTTTACAAGTGTATGTAAACTTTTGACCACAACTGTACATTTTTTTTACTGATCGATATCGATAATTGGATTTTATGACTTATTTAAATAAGCCTGCCAATGAATACAGTAAAACCATTTCCAACTTACCAAGGGGGATATTTATCTATTTATCAGTGGAGAAGTTATCTGGTAGCCAGGTAGGATGAAAGCGGCTAAAGTAATACAATAATTAAAGTATATTTGAAGGTAGTTGCAGATTTGAGACACTAGATGGCAGTAGTGTACAAGCTATTGAACACTACACAGAGTAGTTTGGGAAGCTACTATTTAAACCGACACATTGGAAGTGTCAGTATGTTGCCACACCGCCTGCATTAAAACCAACAAAACTAAAAACAAGTTTCTGTTATTGAGTTGATATATCAAGATATCACAGGGTCTCTTCTCACTCCATGCAGAGAATCCACAGCGAGACAGAAAGACGGCGCAACCAAACTTGGTAGTTGATAGTGTTACGTGAGTCATACCGAAAACTATAAAAATGGGACCCATGACCTCCCTGCTTGGCACTCAGCATCAAGGGTTGGAATTGGGGGTTAAATCACCAAAAATGATTCCAGAGCGCGGCCACCGCTGCTGCTCACTGCTCTCCTTACCTCCCAGGGGGTGGAACCAGGGGATGGGTTGAATGCAGACGGTAATTTCACCACACCTAGTGTGTGTGTGACTATCAGTGGTACTTCAACTTTAACTGTTAACGTGTCATTTCCCATTGACACTTCCTGTTTCCTGTTTTTCTGGGCTCCAAATTGACTCCATAATTTCTGGTTTCTTATGATCAAAAAATATAAATATAATGTATATATCAAATATTTTATCAAAAGCATTTTATATTGATATAGATTATGCTTTAAAATGTAATATCGGAAATTATCTGTATCGTTTTTTTTAATATCGGTATCAGGTTTTTTTTTTGTTTTTTTTAAATTTTGTATTAAATCAACATAAAACACACAAGATACACTTACAATTAGTGCTCCAAACCAAAAAAACCTCCCTCCCCCATTTACACTCATTCACACAAAAGGGTTGTTTCTTTCTGTTATTAATATTCTGGTTCCTACATTATATATCAATATAGATCAATACAGTCTGCAAGGGATACAGTCCGTAAGCACACATGATTGTGCGTGCTGCTGGTCCACTAATAGTACTAACCTTTAACAGTTAATTTTACTCATTTTCATTAATTAATAGTTTCTATATAACTGTTTTTATATTGTTTTACTTTCTTTTGTACTCAAGAAAATGTTTTAATTTATTTATCTTATTTTATTTTATTTTATTTTTTAAAAAGGACCTTATCATCACCATACCTAGTTGTCCAAATTAGGCATAATAATGTGTTAATTCCACGACTGTATATATCGGTATCGGTTGATATTGATATCGGTAATGAAAGAGTTGGACAATATCGGAATATCGGATATCGGCAAAAAGCCATTATCGGACATCCCTAGTTTTGAGCGAATTCCAGACCGCGGGAGACGGAGGTTATTCACTTTTGTAGCGACTATTACACAAATAGAGGCGGTAATTGGAGCATTTACAGTATTTTAACTACTAGTGGTCGGTTGGCCTTTCTTACCTTCTGCCAGCAGCCAGGCATTGGTAATCCATCAGGGCCCTGTGTGGGTGAGAAACGCACAATGAAGACTGAAACAGCACTGGAAATGCAAAATTGTTAGTTGCTAAGGCGCCTTTTAAAAATCCCGAAAAACTATCTTAGCAATAGAGCTGTAGTAGTTTTTGTTAGACAACACAACAACACTAATTAATTCAAATGTATGCATATAATAACTCGCACTGCAATACATACTGTCGATCCTGCTAAGTAAATTAGCATCAAATGTTAGCCACTCTAGCTTTGTTAAAAAAATATACACAGTCAACAAATTTAAGTATCATTGACTAGACATACATAAATGACACAAGATAGTGATACAATATGTCGAATTTTGTGGTATTCAAATACATAAGTATTTGCTAGCTTGTTAATTGCTAATCCACTGAACTAGTATAGCATAATTGCAGTGATTCTCATCGCACTTCATCTGAGTTGCTCCATCCGTTTTAAGTTTTTGCTGCCTTCTGCTGAAGCTATTACAAAAATAATAATGCAAGTGCTTTCAAAGTGCCTGGATAAACTTTTCTAATATCAGAGCGCTTCACTTATTACCATGCAATGCAAGCTTAAGTAGTAAACGTGACCAACCGGAGTCAAAGCTCAAATGCAAAGGGCAGCTTCAGATTAGAATAATGAACGATGTTCTCGACCATTTCAGGTTATCAGTACTTTAAAGGCAAGGCAAGGCAAGTTTATTTGTATAGCGCTTTTCATACACAAGGCAGACTCAAAGTGCTTCACAGACAACAAAGTGAAATGAAAGAAAATAAAAGCAAAATTAAAATGCAGACAATAAAGGCCTACTGAAACCCACTACTACCAACCATGCAGTCTGATAGTTTATATATCAATGATGAAATCTTAACATTGCAACACATGCTAATACGGCCGGGTTAGATTAGTAAAGTGCAATTTTAAATTTCCCGCAAAATATTATGCTGAAAACGTCTTGGTATGATGACGTTTGCACGTGACGTCACGGATTGTAGCGACATATTGGGACACCATTGTGGCCAGCTATTAAGTCGTCTGTTTTTATCGCAAAATTCCACAGTATTCTGGACATCTGTGTTGGTGAATCTTTTGCAATTTGTTTAATGAACAATGAAGACTGCAAAGAAGAAAGCTGTAGGTGGGAAGCGGTGTATTAGTGGCCGGCTGTAGCAACACAACCAGGAGGACTTTGAGTTGGATAGCAGACGCGCTACCGTGAGTACGCAGCTTTGGCTTCCAAACATTTGATCGCTTGCCCGTACGTGCGTGCCGCTATGTGCATGTCACGTACGTAACTTTGGGGAAATATATGTGCTGTATGAACTTTACGGAGGTGAACGGTACTTTGGGCTGTGGGATTGAGTGTGTTGTGCGGGTGTTTGAGTTGTATTGGTGGGTTATATGGACGGGAAGGGGGAGGTGTTTGTTATGCGGATTAATTTGTGGCATATTAAATATAAGCCTGGTTGTGTTGTGGCTAATAGAGTATATATATGTCTTGTGTTTATTTACTGTTTTAGTCATTCCCAGCTGAATATCAGGTCCCACCCGCCTCTCACAGCATCTTCCCTATCTAAATCGCTTCCACTGCCCTCTAATCCTTCACTCTCACTTTCCTCATACACAAATCTTTCATCCTCGCTCAAATTAATGGGGAAATCGTCGCTTTCTCGGTCTGAATCGCTCTCGCTGCTGGCGTCCATGATTGTAAACAATGTGCAGATGTGAGGAGCTCCACAACCTGTGACGTCACGCTACTTCCGGTACAGGCAAGTTTTTTTTATCAGCGACCAAAAGTTGCGAACTTTATCGTCGATGTTCTCTACTAAATCCTTTCAGCAAAAATATGGCAATATCGCGAAATGATCAAGTATGACACATAGAATGGACCTGCAATCCCCGTTTAAATAAGAACATTTCATTTCAGTAGGCCTTTAATTAACAAGTTGTAAAAAAAAAAAAAGAAAATTTAAAAGCTTATTTTTTTGAAAAACTGTTATAGAGTTGGTAACATATGTGATGACTTTTGGCACATGCACAATGGGTAATGGCAATTCTTAATGACAGACACCATAACCACGCTAATTGCTAACATATTTGCTGGTTCACATATTTGAAACTTCCAAACTGTGGCTAACATTACGCTTGGTAGATTGGTCCTGCTAGGTAAATTGGCATATTACCGCAAATGTGAGCCATTCTAGCTATGTTGAAAACATTCACACGACATATCCTACTTCTAAAATCCTTGTAATCGCTACAAAACATGTTTCCATGTACATCATGCGAGTTATTTTCAAAGTATTCTATCGCTCCGTAGCCTAGCTCTCAAGTTAACGCTATAACACACAAAACTGCAATAAAGCATAGCAAATTACATTTTGTAAATATAATTCTTGCTTTTTTTAAAACTTTTGATGTAAACAAATATACTGCAATGCATGCAGACAATACACAGCAGAACAACCATGCAAGTGTCTAATGTTACGGTGCATGAAGCGCACTATAACCCAAAAGTCTAAACATGAATAATACATGAATGTAAATGTGGTTCACTGCGGACAACCTTTATTCCCCTGCAATTTGGTGGATTAAATAGTAGATCACTACAAATGTATATGTTACTTAAAGTCATTAAATGTTGGTTTAACATCCTGGCAGCAACACCATAGACAGTAATGTCCCCCTCTCGACGTGACGGTCTGGCCCAATTGGTACAAGGGCAGGGAGTTAATAGTAGAATTTACAGTGGTTAATAGTAGCGGGTAGTGGGAAGGGGGAGTCAAGTGGATAGATCCGTTAGCGTCAGGTTGAAACAGGATTTGGGATTTTCGGTTTTTATTGGGGGTATGAAAGGGGATTGCGTTATAGGAACAAGGACATGTGTACTCTTTTTTTGGGGGTCTATATTTACAATTGTTGCAAAAAGGCTGCTTGCAGTCAGGAGGTTAGTGGCATGCAGTGGATGTTTATGTGACTGGATGACAATACTATTACTGCAATATAATAATAATACCGTAAATTCCCCAATTAACACCTTTTATAAGATGACTCACTGAGAACCTGGTCTACTAAAGGTTTTCGTGTATTAAAACACGGGCAAACTTCAGAGCACACGCAAAGCCGATCTACTAAGCTCGTGCGGTGAGGACTGTGTCTCTAAATGAGCAAAATAGAGAGTGCAATCCATTTAGCGTGTCTGTCTTCATGTGCATGCAGAATATATGCAGATTTTTAGAACAGCCACAATACTGGGAGGAGGCAATGCAAATACAATAATTTAGCAGCTGTAATGCCATTGGCCAATTCTGAAACTGTTTGCACGTCTCTATTTAGCACGTCGTGAAGACACCATTAAGTTATAAACTAAATTCCATTGATTTGTTTTAATATCTGTTCAAGTTTTTTTTTTTTAATGGTGTTTGCTTCAGATTCTTCTGGCAACATGCATTTCCTTGCATTTGGATCATTCTAGACATCTTCAACATGCTAAACCAGGTTCTGTTGTCTAGAATGCGCTTCTACAGTATATTGTTCAGAAAAGGTGTACATATTATATTTGTGTGTTGTCGGGTTGTACGGTATACCAGTATTAGTATAGTACCGCGATACTAATTAATCATATTCGGTACTATACCGCCTCTAAAAAGTTAAAAAGTATCGGTCTCCCACCCCAGGCACACTCATCGTCAACACGTCGTGTCATTGTTGGTTTTACGAGTAGAGGAGCATGTTCGGCAGCGCACAATCACGGAGTACTTACAAGCAGACACAGTGTGTAGACAGAAAAGGGAAAACGGACGCATTTTGGCTTAAAAACTAACGATAAAGGTGAAGTTATAACACTGAAACGCCCTCAGGAAGAGGTGCTTTAAGACATGGCTAGCTAACTAGCAACTAAAGTCCAGCCACAGTCAGCAGTGTTTTAGCTACTTCTAAATCACTAATCCTTGCCTCCATGGCGACAATTAAAGTAAGTTTCTTACAAGTATCATCTCTGCAGGACGAGGAATAGCTCAACATGCTTCACTACACACCGTAGCTCACCGGCGTCACCGCTAATGATGGCGATCATGAATGTAAACAAACGCCGTTGGTGGATCTCCACCTGACATCCACTGTAATGATACCAAGTACAATAGCGTATCTAGTCGATACCGTTATGATTACATCGATATTTTTTAGCGTCACAATACCTTTTTTAGTTTTTGGAAAATGTATATTATGTCTATAAAGTCAGGAAATATGTCCCATGAGGACTTTAAATATGACCAATGTATGATCCTGTAATGACTTGGTATCGGATTGATACCTACATTTGTGGTATCATCCAAAACTAATGTAAAGTATCAAACAACAGAAGAATAAGTGATTATTACATTTTAACAGAAGTGTAGATAAAACATGTTGAAACAGAGAGTAAGCAGATATTAACAGTAAATGAACAAGTAGATTAATAATTCATTTTCTACCACTTGTCCTTAATAATGTTGACAAAATAATAGAATGATAAATGACACAATATGTTACTGCATATGTCAGCAGCTAAATTAGGAACCTTTGTTTGCTTACTTACTAATAAAAGACAAGTTGTCTTGTATGTTCACTATTTTATTTAAGGACAAACTTGCAATAAGAAACATATGTTTAATGTACCCTAAGATTTTTTGTTAAAATAAAGCCAATAATGTCATTTTCGAAAAGTACCGAAAGTATCGAAATACATTTTGGTACTGGTACCGGTACAAAAATATTGGTATCGGGACAACACTAGTGTGTTGCATGTTCCACAACAAAGCAAAACACCACAGCTTGGAACATATTATGCAATACAGTTACAGCAGGGGTGTCCAAACTTTTTCCACTGAGGGCCACACACGGAAAAATTTAAGCATACGGGGGCCATTTTGATATTTTCCATTTTCAAACCATAACAATATATATATATATATATATATTTTTTCTAACCTTTAGGGCTCCCGGGGACCAGTCAAGGGTCAGGGGTCTCAGTCATTAAAATGTTAAAAATAAGTCAAATTATTATGATTATTTTTTACAGTATATCTCTATATCAACTTCAGGTTGATATCAAGTAGAAAAAAACAGGTTTTATGTCTTTTCTGTTGTTTTTTTGAGCAATGGCAAAAAAAATAAAAATAAACAAAGACAAAAAAAAAAAAAACAGCCTGCATGGCAGTTTTGTGTCAACATTGCAACGTTTTCTCGTTAGATTTCACCTCATTCCACTTTTTTAAAATGTTTATTTTTTATTTTTGCAATACTATCAATTTTGCAATTTTTGCAGAATGTGTGGGGGGCCGGTAAACTATTAGCTGCGCGCCGCAAATGGCCCCCGGGCCGCACTTTGGACACCTCTGAGTTACAGTAAATGACAGCCGTAGTACACATAAAATCGTTATTGAATCGTTAACACTTGTTATCTTTTGTACACGCGGTCTTAATAGGTCACCCACAAATACGACACGCAATTTCATAATTTGCACACGCTGCTTAGCACGCGTTATTTGGGATCTTGCTAGATCAGAGTGTTTTAGGTCGTCTACAAAAGTGAATAACTGCAAGGGTGTCTAATTAGCACTTAGTCGAAAAAACATTGGCATTAACAGCTGCGGCTGTCGGCAACCTCCTGATGTTTTTACAGCAGCTGCATTTAAAGTATCACAAGGGGTCAACTTCTACTGTAGCAGCTTTATCTACCTCTGCATGCTTTTAAAAAAAATGTTGCTACTCAGCTGTATGTAGTAAATGAGTGCACTTGTATTGTTGTTTACAATAAGTTCATTAGCAGTATTAATGCTGGCTTCCTCCCATTGGTTCCGTTGCTTTTGTGTTGCGTAATATACTTGTTATTAAATGACCATGTGGTCAAAGAGAGTTTATGTCTTTTTAAAAAATTTAAAATCATTGTTAAAGTCAAGAAAATAACATTTGATATAAAGAGGAAGGTAGTTTCGCGTTTACTTCAGTAACTTTTTGGATAAATGGTACTTTTCAGAGTAGTTTTATTGCAACATACTTGCTACTTTTACTCTGTTATATTGAGTTTTATTCATATTATTTATTTTTATATTCACTTACGATCTATTGATTACTGCTTGCAAAGCGGGCAATGTCACATGTGTCTTTGACCAATCCAACATAAGCAGTCGTGACATTTGACTCCATTTCACCAATCAAGCGGATCCTGGCGGTCATATGTGAGCCCTTTCAGTCGGGTTTCAGGGCAAACAAATCTACAGAGACGGCCCTCGCTAAAGAACTATGGATGCTGATGCGTCATCCGTGTTGCTACTACTATCAATAATGTAACCATTCAATAATTGTACCCATTACAGCCGGTCACATCTGCGGTCCTTTTCCCAACATTTCTTCTTTTTCCCCAGTTTGGGCTGTTTAAGTTTTTCTTTGCCCGGATGTGGGTTCAGATCAGGTAGATGTGGTTTGTGAAGCCCTTTGAGGCACATGGGATTAAGGGCTGTATAAATGAATTGTGATCGATTGAGTGGTCGACATGACCTCACTACCCAATATTTTGGTACCGGTACTAAAATTATTTCGATACTTTTCTAAATAAAGGGGACCACAAAACATTGCATTATTCGCTTTATTTTAACAAAAAAATCTCAGGGTACATTAAACATATGTTTCTTATTGCAAGTTTGTCCTTAAATAAAATAGTGAACATACAAGACAACTTGTCTTTTAGTAGTAAGTAAACAAACAAAGGCTCCTAATTTAGTCTGCTGACGTATGCAGTAACATATTGTGTCATTTTCCATTCTATTATTTTGTCAAAATTATTAAGGACAAATGGTAGAAAATCAATTATTATTTTACTTGTTAATTTACTGCTAATATCTGCTTACTTTCTCTTTTAACATGTTCTATCTACAATCCTGTTAAAATGTAATAATCACTTATTCGTCTGTTGTTTGGATGCTTTACATTAGTTTTGGATGATACCACAAATTTGGGTATCAATCCGATACCAAGTCGTTACAGGTATTTTTCAGAGGCGGTATAGTACCAAAAATGATTCATTACTATCGCGGTACTATACTAATACCATACCGTACAACCCTACTACACACTAAAAGTGACATGAGACGAGGCAGCACATGCACACCTTTAAAATGTTTACCTTAAAAAACTGGAAAAATTAGTAGATTTATCACGAGTGCCAATAAAAATCTTCATGTTTCAGCCTGCGATAATTCCATTTCCAACTAGTCAAAACAAGTGATAAATTGTCATTTTTGTTGTAAGTTAGCACATCCTTTTCCATCCTTTGTAAATCATTACCATCCTTTGTAACTGAGCTTCTGTGTGGAACAATTTCCCTTGTGGATCAATAGAGTTTGTCTAAGTCTAAGTCTATATGCTAACATTTGCCCTGTTGTAACGTCATTAGTGCCAGTAAAGAGTGCATATTTTGCAGTGTTGTAGTAGGATCACTGTCTCTCACAAACACATTCACTATTGCTGTAGTGCGAGTACTATGAAAGAAAAAAAAGCTATTATATAAATCAGTAGTTACTTTTTTCACTGAATACTTACAATAGAATAGAATAGAAAGTACTTTATTGATCCCTGGGGGAAATTCAACAACACATTTGTACTGGAGTCATATTCTTTTAAAGTAACAGTACTCTGACTTGAGTACAATATTTGGCTACCTCTGGTTATATATAATAGGTTTTCAAACAGTCCTCCAGCCAATTATCGCCAATTAGAGCATTTACTGTAACACACAAAAGATGGAATAATATCCAAACAAAGTGGTCAAAGACAGCTCCATTTTCCTTCACACTTTCTCACTCACGCCAAAGCAATTAAAGTTCAAATAAATAACTTTTTATGTATAATAACAGCCTCCCTCCAATTATCTTCCATGCAGTTTTGGCTATAATTAGAGCATTTACGGTAATAATGAGTGTTTTGGGTGGAAAGGTGTCATGCGAGGGTGAGTGCCGAGTGGAAAAGAGAGGAATACTGTACCAATTGGCATGGGGCATCCAGCCCGTCCAGACCTGGCTGCCCTGGTTCCCCCTTTTCACCCTTAAATCCCCGGAAACCCTGTTTGCAAAGATGACCTAGGAGTGTTACTGGGAGAGAGGTGGACCACCCTTCACACACGACAAGGAGGGGCTACCTTGCGGGCAAGCCTGCGCCATCATCTACTATTGATGTTTTTTATGCTAGGGCAACTATAGCTGGGCATCGCTGTATAGCTACAAAGCAGACCCCTCCTTTTTCGGGGGAGTCCACCCTGACTTGTGACATACCAATGGGCAGGGTGCATCTAATCCAGGGGCACCCTGTTCTCCTTTCTCGCCCTTAGGCCCTTTTTTTCCCTTCTTTCCCTTCTCCCCCTGTGGATACAACCAAGTGGTTAAACATCACTTAGAGCACTGCTATTAGGAGGAGGAGAGGGGTGATTAAAGCCCACCAAGGACAGGTGGGGTTGGGGAGGGGTTAGATAAAGTAAGGGTAATATTAAGCTTTGAAGGGCACAAAGGAAGAGAAAGTGTAGCAGGGGAGATACCTCCAATTTTCTTACAGAACATGCATACTGTATACAAAACATATTCATCAAAGTGTGTTCACACTTGCCATTTGCAAAGCGGAAAATGATAACTCTTTAACAAGTTGCACAATAAAAAGCCTTGTTAATATCGGGAGTGTCCAAAAAATGAGCCAAATGTGAATAACAAGATTAATTTGGTAGCCACACTAAAAATAAAAATAAAAGATATGTAATCTTGTAAATTTAGCCTCTTAAGGCCCAAGCTGTTTGTTTACATGCTTTTTTTTATTTCTCTTTGCTATTTGGGCTTATTGGACCCTAATTAGAATAAAAACTAAAAATCATCTTTTGATATGATGTACGTAGTCCATAAGTACACAAACGTGTACTTCATGTGTAGTGACATGCAAATTTTTATTTTTACACTTTTTTTCCCCAAATTCCATTGTATGTTATACTCTTCTGACACCACCAGATAGCAGTATAAGTGTCCATATGTCGGCATAAGACCCCATTTCAGTAGTGTACACAATTTTGGAAATAAGAGCTAAAAGGTGCCGTCCACGCATGTGGCCACTAAGGCCTTTAGAGGTTAGTGTGTGTGTGTGTGAATTATATTTATATAGCGCTTTTCTCTAATGACTCAAAGCACTTTTACATAGTGAAACCCAATATCTAAGTTACATTCAAACCAGTGTGGGTGGCACTGGGAGCAGGTGGGTAAAGTGTCTGGCCCAAGGACACAACGGCTATGACTAGGATGGCGGAAGCGGGGATCGAACCTGGAACCCTCAACCGAGCTATACCGCCCCACCAAGTATTAATAAAAAAGGATATGTAATCCTGTAAATTTAGACTGTTTTTTAATATTTCCTGCACGTTATCCTGGGTAACTTTGACACCCTCCATTTATACGTTTTTTTAAATTTTTTTATTCCAAACTCACTTTCAATTTAATTTAGGTTCTAATCTAATTGTAATCGTTTTTTCAGAAAATTATATTTTTATTTTATTTCATTGTAATTAAAACATTAATATGGCGACTTGTCCAGGGTGTACCCCGCCTTCCGCCCAAATGCAGCTGGGATAGGCTCCAGCCACCCCAGAGGGACAAGCAGTAGAAAATGAATGAATCAATAAAACATTAATAAATAATTGTAATTTCATTATTCATGTAATTTTACTTGCATTTTTATTTACATTTATTTAATTTAACTTTACTTTGAACTTAATTTGTTTTACTTTTCACTGTGATTAGATATTTTATTTTATTTTTGATAAATAAAGTGTTTACAAAGTACAAAGTACAAAAAACCATGATGAATATTCTGAATTTATTTCATCCATCCATTCATTTTCTAGATAATCTTATTTATCTCACCATATGAAATATAACTTACTTCACTAATTATTATTTATTTGTTTATTGTTATTACTTATGGAGTATTTTGTGAATAAATTGAGAACAGGAAGTGAACAAAAGTTTTAGCAACTGCTATGTAAAGGAAAAGCGGTAGGATTAAATAAGCTCTGCTTCTTCCTACTCCTTTTTCAACATGTTGAATAGAGAAACTGGAAATTGTGATGTATCGTGATGTATGCATGAATGCTCGAAATAAACACAAACTCAACTCAACTCAAAATAAAATAATATAAGTAGTATAATTTGTAAAGAGACTGAATGAAGCTTTTCCCCTTAGTGTCTACTGTTATTTTAACAGTAGAAACTAACTTTGTAGTTTAGCTCAAACAGTTTATTTTAAAATTGACCAGGATCCACCTCTTCAAGTGGCTAATGGTGTTTAGACTTAATCAAACGGACCCTAATATCCAATAACTTATACAGTTTGCTCATTTAAGTGTGAACACTGCAAGAAAATGTTACATTTGTATCTCGTCATAATCTCACACACTAAAAATCACAATATGAATGAAATAGGGAGTCCACACTTATATAGCTACTGTTAGAACAAGCAAAAGGCAAGGTTAGTGCAAGTTGGAAGTGAAGCAAGGATGCATGGAGACAATCAAACATGGACTCCACTGTAAGAGCCTGCTGTCAATGGACTTTGGTGGAAATGGTGATGGTTTGCTGAAGATGATGGACTAGTTCGGTGATGAAGACACAACAAGTCCTACGTCTTATTATTAAAAACATTACAGCCTACTGTCCATTGACACCAGTCCCCTATTTCTATTCCAGATTGTATTATAGAATAAGTGCAACACATCTACTGTACGTCTACCTTTTCTCCTCTTTCCCCAACGTCGCCTTTCTCTCCTCCTAAACCCTGCAACCCCTGGAAGAGGGCAATTTTATTAACTCATGAAGAAGAAAAAAAAAAAAAAGATGCAAAATGTGTGGAATGAAGTTATGGAATGAAAATATTTTTTTCTGGGGAATTCTACCTGATTTGATAAAGTGACTTCTAGTCATTGCTTCCTTACATAAATATATTATTATTAACATAATTAATTGTGTCCTGTGTCCGTCCATGGTCAGGAAATAACAAAACTTACATCCAAGCCTGGCGTTCCTGCAGCTCCCTGCAAATAAACAAAATAAAAGAAACATTGCCGTTAAGTCGTGTAATTTTTAGTGGATAGTAAATCTATATTGCTATCCAAGCTGTAGACCAGGGGTCCCCAAACGTTTTGACTCGGGGGCCGCATTGGGTTAGAACAATTTGGCCCGGGGCCGGGCTGTATACAGTATATATATATGTATATATATATACACTACCGTTCAAAAATTTGGGGTCACATTGAAATGTCCTTATTTTTGAAGGAAAAGCACTGTACTTTTCAATGAAGATAACTTTAAACTAGTCTTAACTTTAAAAACATACACTCTATACATTGCTAATGTGGTAAATGACTATTCTAGCTGCAAATGTCTGGTTTTTGGTGCAATATCTACATAGGTGTATAGAGGCCCATTTCCAGCAACTATCACTCCAGTGTTCTAATGGTACAATGTGTTTGCTCATTGGCTCAGAAGGCTAATTGATGATTAGAAAACCCTTGTGCAATCATGTTCACACATCTGAAAACAGTTTAGCTCGTTACAGAAGCTACAAAACTGACCTTCCTTTAAGCAGATTGAGTTTCTGGAGCATCACATTTGTGGGGTCAATTAAACGCTCAAAATGGCCAGAAAAAGAGAACTTTCATCTGAAACTCGACAGTCTATTCTTGTTCTTAGAAATGAAGGCTATTCCACAAAATTGTTTGGGTGACCCCAAACTTTTGAACGGTAGTGTATATATATTAGATGTATAAATATATATATATATATATATTAGATATATATGTGTATATATATATATTAGATATAAAAATATATATATATTAGATATATATATATATATATATTAGATGTATATATATATTAGATATATATATACTGTATGTATATATATTAGATGTATATAGCGCACTTTCCGCGCGCGCGATGATGTCACGTTATCGATGAGAAAATGCATTTTTAGACAATATTATTTGCCTGAGTGGCTAGGAGACACCGTGAGTAGCAAGCGGTACAAAGTGGATAAGAAAAGACAGAATTTTTTTTTTTTTTTAATACTTGGGACTTCCCGCGGACCTGATTTTGGACGCTGGCGGGCCGTAGTTTGGGGACCCCTGCTGTAGACATTGTCACTTGACAAATGATAATCTAGTCAAAATGCTGAAATGCTTGGGTCGTTCCCACTTTTGGGTAGGACCAGTCAAAAGTTTTGAGACACGTTCATGTGTTATTTATTTGGAATGCATACCTTATATGACCAGTACAGTATTATTATACTAAACACACTATGATTAAATTGTCTTTAAACACAAACTCACAGGTTTTATTCAGCCCGTGTGATGAATTAAATAAATATGTTATAAAAATGAGCTGCTTTTTTTTTGTAACGAAATAAACTGCTGTGTCCACTGGATGTCACAATAGCAAGCAAACGGTTTATACCGGGGCCAAGCAAGAGGTACACAGTATGGTGTATTGGATGATTGAGGTTTGAAGAAACAAGACACATTGAAAAACTAACAATTTACTCATGTGGCGTGTAGACGAACCCCACACAGCCACAACAACCTGGCACCTCTTCTTCAGGCTGGTCTCCAGCCTGGTCACACACTGTTGTGGGATGGCATCCCATTCTTCAGCCAGCATTTGTCGCAAATCCACCAATGTGGTTGTGTTGGTCACTCAGGCACGAACATGCCCATGCTGAGCCCACAAGTCTTCAATAGGGTTGAGTTCAGGACTGCTGGCAGGCCAGTCCATAGTCTCCACTCCCAAATACTGGAGGTAGTCTCTAACAAACCCTGCTCTGTCTGGTTGCAGACTGTGGAAATAAGGGATTGCCACTATTTGAAAAACGCATGCGCGTTTACACCAGAGTCTGATAAAAATCTAAATTTTACCTGCAGTGTTCACAGTCGGCTGGAAAAAATCAGATTAAAAAAAAATCCGGTTTGGCCCACTTTGGCCTGCAGTGTAAAGCCTGTGTTTTCCAACCACTGTGCCGCGGCACACTAGTGTGCCGTGAGATACAGTCTGGTGTGCCGTGGGAGATTATCTAATTTCACTTATTTAGGTTAAAAATATTTTTTGCAAACCAGTAATTATAGTCTGCAAATGATGTGTTGTTGTTGAGTGTCGGTGCTGTCTAGAGCTCGGCAGAGTAACTGTGTAATACTCTTCCATATCAGTAGGCGGCAGCCGGTCGCTAATTGCTTTGTAGATGTCGGAAACAGCGGGACGTAGCGTGCAGGTAAAAAGGTGTCTAATGCTTAAACCAAAAATAAACAAAAGGTGAGTGCCCCTAAGAAAAGGCATTGAAGTTTAGGGAAGGCTATGCAGAACAAAACTATTTTGTAGCCAGTTCAGTTTTAAACAAAAACAGAATATTGGACGACAGCAAAGACTTACTGTGGAGCAAAGACGGCGTCCACAATTATACATCCGAACATGACATGACAATTAACAATGTCCCCACAAAGAAGGATAAAAACAATCAAATATTCTTGATTTCTAAAACAAAGTAGATGCGGGAAATATCGCTCCAAGGAAGACATGAAACTGCTATAGGAGCGCAAGACAAGAACTAAAACGCTTCACACAGGAAAATAGCAAAAAACTCAAAATAAGTCACGGCGTGATGTGACAGGTCGTGACAGTACACCTACTTTGAGACAAGAGCTATATTGATGCATGGTTGGTTATGGTTTAAAGTCATATCCAACAATTGTGATAATACATTTTTACTGTCAACTAGGGCTGCAACTAACGATTAATTTGACAATCGATTAATCTGTCGATTATTACTTCGATTAATAATCGGATAAAAGAGACAAACTACATTTCTATCCTTTCCAGTATTTTATTGAAAAAAAACCAGCATACTGGCACCATACTTATTTTTATTATTGTTTCTCAGCTGTCTGTAAATGCTGCAGTTTATAAATAAAGGTTTATTAAAAAAAAAAAAAAAAAAAAAAAAAAAGTAATGTAAAAAAACAACAAAACCTCTGCGCATGCGCATAGCATAGATCCAACGAATCGATGACTAAATTAATCGGCAACTATTTTAATAATCGATTTTAATCGATTTAATCGATTAGTTGTTGCAGCCCTACTGTCAACAGAGTTTCGTTTTTTAATGATTTCTGCTGGTGGTGTGCTTCTGGATTTTTTCAATGCAAAAAATGTGCCTTGGCTCAAAAAAGGTTGAAAAACACTGCTCTAAGCCTGCAGTTCTGTATGGTGCCTTAATGTTATTGAACACAAATGTGTCCAACCTTTTGACTGGTACTTATATATATAACACAAAGCACACCCAATTATGATAAAATTGCAGTTCAAACACAAACTCACAGGCAATCCGTACGGCCCCCTTGGTCCCGGCTCACCCGACGCTCCTTGCTCGCCCTGATCCAAGAAAAAAACAACATAATTGCAACTTAGTATGAGGTCAAAGGTGACGGTAGAAGTGCTATATTCTTCTTACTCGGTCTCCCTTTGGGCCGGCCGGACCAGCCGGACCTGAAGGCCCGTCGGTGCCCTGCAAAATGAAACAACAGCATTACTGGCGCTGTTTCCAAATATGATTCCTAATCATGAGCAAATGGAAGCTTAGGACGTCCACATGCTACACAGGGTCTGTGAGGTAATGTATGAGCGTTTCTGCCAGCCGAATATATTTTCACAACACAGTGTGGGTGAGAAATAGGAAGTGGGGAAGGTGTGAAAGCTCGATAAAAGAAAAGGGAACAGGGACAGGACAACAATTCCTCTTGTGACACTCACCCTCATTCCGGGCTTGCCGTCCAAGCCGGAGGCTCCCTGTGCCGGTTATGGACGTATGAGTGACATGGACAAGGCGGGGATTAGTACCAGATGAACACTGTTATTACTGGACAGTCTCAATTACACGTTGGGTTACTGGGGAGCTGGCAAACTAATCAAGGGGAATGAATGAGTGCACACACAGGGAAGGCAAACACACACATATTGTACAAACAGTATCTGGCAAATGTGAGTACAACTCTTACATTTCACAACCATTGTATCGTGGGACAATGCTATACATCATTTTAGAGTAGTCAGTGTGCAGCTTGTGTAGCAGTACACAAGCTGAGTAGCAATATAACTGTGTCCTGTGAAAGGTTGCAAGGATGATGCTGGCACTGCGGGATAGATTTTCACGATTTTCAAGCTACTTGCGATGGTGGGGTGCCGAAGGTGTGTGAAGGAGGTGGGTGGCGGAGGGGCGTGGTATGGTACTGTCTTGTCAACGTGACGTCATTTATAATTAAATAATCTAATAAAAAGGTTAAATTTGGCAAAGTTTTGGACGACAATGACTGGAAATCTGCATTAATACAAATAAATGATAGCACATCTTGTTCAAAGCTTAATCTAATGCAGTTTAAGGTTGTCCTTCGCATATATTTTACTAACGCTAAACGGGGGACGGCGTGGCGATGTTGGAAAAGTGGCCGTGCCAGCAACCTGAAGGTTCCTGGTTCGATCCCCACCTTCTGCCAACCTCGTCATGTCCGTTTTCTCCTTGAGCAAGACACTTCACCCTTGCTCCTGATGGGTCGTGGTTAGCGCCTTACATAGCAGTGCCCACCATCAGTGGGTGAATGTGTGTGTGAATGGGTGAATGTGGAAATAGTATCAAAGCGCTTTGAGTACCTTGAAGGTAGAAAAGCGCTATACAAGTATAACCCATTTACCATTTAAACTTTCCAAAATGTATGCCAATATTGCAGATACATGTAATCCAGGGGTGGGCAATGAATTTTTACCGGGGGCCGCATGAGCAACCCGAGCACTGCTGGAGGGCCACATCGACAATATTTCAATAAAATTTTGCTCAATATTATTTTTGATATATACCTTAAGATAAATAATAATAATAATAATAATAATAATAATAATAATAATTAATAATAATAATAATACTTTCATTTAATCTAACTTAACTTTATACCAAAAGCACTGCTTTGGAAATCATTTGTACCCCTTTCAGAGATCACATTTAGTTCCCCTTAAACATCCTCATGTTGCACAATGAAATGTAAGCATAGGATGAAGTGCGCATTCCTGTAACTTTCTCTAGTAATAGCATTCCATGATTAATATAAATAAATTAACATTAATAATAAATGACAGTAAAATAAGCACACGTATGACTGAGGAGTCATAGTGTAACTTTGTGTGGTGTTTGAGTTGTCCGACTTTTTGTGTGGCCATAAACGCTCCAGTGGTTTAGTGGTATGTGTGTTGGTGACAGATGACAAGTTGGTTTTGACCTGGTTTGTACAGCAGAAAATTACTAGTTTTTCGAGATAGAAGTGTTTTACTCATGTTTTTGGTGTGGTTATGGCCGAATATAAACAGTTTTGCTCAATAAAGTGATCAATATAATTCCTAGCCTCGAAGCATCTCGATAGACGTTACAATAATTGAACGGTGTTCAATTGAACGGTGTTGATGAACACCGTTAGGGCCGCTTGTTGTCACTGTCACTCAAAGTTGCATTGCAAAATTACACAGAATAAATGTGTTTATTTTGTTTAGAATTCAGATTGGATTTGATTTGGTGCGCGGCATATATTTGCTGTGCGCAGAGGACGCTTGAACAGTGCGCAATTGCACAGGCGCGCACCTTAGAGGGAACGTTGCTTGGCAGTCCATGTCTTGTTGAAAACACGCCATTCGTCATCAACTTTTCTCTTTTTAGCGTCTCAGGTGTAAACCGTGCATCACTTGTCGCTGTGCACCTTCACTCACAGGTTACACACGGACATACGCCCATAAATAACACTTTTCAAAATAAAAGCAGCACAGTTGTATTGCGCGCACAACATAGATGTTTTTTCAACTTTATTTTGTAATTTGTGATTGCAGCTGTTCACATTCACTCACAATCACGCACGCGCATACGTCCACATGGAAGTAATACAAATAACGCTTTTCAAAACAAAAGCAGCACCGTTGTATTGCACACTCGACATACATACTTTTTAAAATTTATTTTGTAATTTATGATTGGCCTCACGCGGGCTGGAAAGGGACGCTCAAAGGGCCGGATGTGGCCCGCGGGCCGCAGAATGCCCAGGTCTGATGTAATCGCTGTCAATCGACTCCGGCAAACATGACACACATGTTCTGGTCCTGTCCCTGTCTAAAAGCCTACTGGATTAATATTTTTAAACATCTTGCAGATGCACTACATTTTAAATTGACAGCTTGTGCAGGATTGGCTATTTTTGGAATTCCACCAAACTATCAAAAAATTAAGCAGACTTTTAGGGATAGTATCGCCTTTGCATCATTAATAGCTCGCAGAAGGATTTTATTGGAGAGGGAATCACAGTTTGCCCCCAAGGCCTCCCTGTGGTTTAAGGACCTCATGTTATTCTTAGATTTAGAGAAAATTAAATATAATCTGAGGGGTACACCAAAACAATTTGACTTGACCTGGAGCTGCATAATTAGTTACATAGTTAAATGAAAGACACACAAAAAAAGAGTGTCTGTTTTCTCAGTACCTGTATTATGATTTCCCTATCAAATGAATAAATACATATTATTAAAAAAAACTACCAGTACCATGCTGCAATGTAGAAAAGTGGCAATTACTGTATATAGCTACTCACATACTGTATCTTACCAGATATTTATACAATAATATCTCATATTTAGTGGGATAGTACTGTAAATATACACTTACTTTACACAGTTACTTTCTACACACATACATATACATACACATATATATATATATATATATATATATATATATATATATATATATATATATATATATATATATATATATATATATATATATATATATATATATATATATATATATATATATATATATATATATATATATATATATATATATATATATATATACGCTGTTTTGTAGGCGGTCTTGTTTATGTTACTCCACTTAGACTGTCTTTTCCCCGCAAGCCATGTTGTAGTTTTAAGTGCTTTCCTTATGGAGTTTTATAACAGATATAAGTTAGAACTATACGCTACTTTGTATTAGACATGGCAACGACGGAGAATGCGAGTGCATCGGAGAATTTAAGAAAAAATGTAATCAGTTTTGTCTTTGAAAAACTTAAAGTGGGTAATCCATGCTTTTATTTCATCACATTCAGACTACTGCAACTCACTTCATGTTGGAGGGAACCAGGTCTCACTTGCTCGATTGGAGTAAGTCCAAAATGCTGCTGCTCGCCTTTTAACTGGCACAAAAAAACAAGAGCCCCTTGTTGGCTAGCAGTTTATTTTAAAATGTATTTTTAAATGTTACTGTTTGTTTTGAAATATCTTAACGGATTAGCGTCACAGTATACAAAACCCCAAATCAGTGAAGTTGGCAAGTTGTGTAAATCGTAAATAAAAACAGAATTCAATGATTTGCAAATCCTTTTCAACTAATATTCAATTGAATGGACTGCAAAGACAAGATATTTAATGTTCGAACTGAGAAACCTATTTTTTTTTTGCAAATAATCATTCATATAGAATTTCATGGCAGCAACGCATTGCAAAAAAGTTGGCACAGGGGCATTTTAACCACTGTGTTACATGGCCTTTCCTTTTAACAACACTTAGTAAACGTTTGGGAACTGAGGAGACCAATTTTTGAAGCTTTTCAAGTGGAAATCTTTCCCATTCTTGCTTGATGTACAGCTTAAGTTGTTCAACTTAAGCTGTTCCTTTGAAGTCTAATTTTAGGCTTCAAAGGAGTTCAAAAGGAGTGTCAGACTCGGTGTATTTCTGGCAACCAAGTCAGACGTACATGGCTGCTTTGTGATCAAATTGCCTTTTTGTGAACCTGTTGCTCAGGTTTGGTCCAGACCTGTTTCAAAGGTCTGGACTACAGGCAGGCCAGTCTAGTACCTGCACTTTTTTACTACGAAGCCACGCTGTTCTAACATGTGCAGAATGTGGCTTGGCATTGTCTTGCTGAAGTAAGCAGGGGCATCCATGGTAACATTGCTTGGATGGCAACATATGTTGCTCCAAAACCTGTATGTACCTTTCAGCATTAATGGTGTCTTCACAGATGTGTAAGTTACCCATGTCTTGGGCACTAATACACCCCCATACCATCACAGATACTGGCTTTTATACTTTGCGCCTATAACAGTTCGGATGGTCCTTACCTCTTTGGTACGGAGGACACAACGTCTACAATTTCCAAAAACAATTTGAAACGTGGACTGATCATACCACAGAACACTTTCACACTTTGCGTCAGTCCATCTTGGATTAGCTCGGGCCCAGTGAAGCCGGCGGCGTTTCTGGGTGTTGTTGATAAATGGCTTTGGCTTTGCATAGTGAAGTTTTAACTGGAACTTACAGATGTAGCGACAAACTGTAGTTACTTACAGTGGCTTTCTGAAGTGTTACACACTGATGTCGGTTTTTGATGCAGGTTACAGGCATTGCCGCTTACGTGCAGTGATTTCTCCAGATTCACTGAACTTTTTGATGCTATTACAGACCGTAGATGGTGTAATCTCTAAATTCCTTGCAATAGCTCGTTGACAAATGTTGTTTTTTACACTTTTCGACAATTTGCTCACACATTTGTTCACAAAGTGGTGACCCTCGCCCCGTCCTTGTTTGTGAACGACTGAGCATTTCATGGAAGCTGCTTTTATACCCAATCATGGCACCCACCTGTTCCCAATTAGCCCGTTCACCTGTGGGATGTTCCAAATAAGTGTTTGATGAGCATTCCTCAACTTTCTCAGTCTTGTTTGCCACGTGTGCCAGCTTTTTTGAAACATGTTGCGGCATCAAATTCCAAATGAGCTAATATTTGCAAACGTTAAGTAGCTTGTTTTTGCAGTTTATTCAATTGAATATACATTGAAAAGTTTTTGCAAATCATTGTATCATTATTTTTATTTACGAATTACACAACGTGCTAACTTCACTGGTTTTGGGTTTTGTATTAGACCTCTTAAAAATCTACACACTTCCTCTCTGAGGTCTGTGGAACAATTTCTTCTTGTCGTCTCAAAAAACATATTAAAATCCAGAGTAGATTGAGCGTTTTCTGTTGGGTCTTTGAAACTTTGGAACGAGATCCCTCTGGTTATTTGGCTGTCTCCTTCTTTACTAAGTTTCAAATCACGTCTCAAAACTTTTAAACCAGCATGAGAGTTGTGTGATCTTAGTCTATTTAAAATGTTTTTTTAATATATTTAGTTTTTTCTTAAGTTAAATGTTTCTTACACTATTTTATCCTGCTTTAAAATGTTTATTTTAACTATTGTGCAGAACTTTGTGAAACTTTTGTTGTTTTTAAAATATTACTATAGAAATAAAGTGGATTGGATTGGATGTACGAGCCAGTCTGCCCCACAACAAGAGGATAGAGAAAAAGAAGGAGCTTATTGACTCTAATGGCGGACACGCACAACGCTCTTTGGGTAAAACATTGCCATATATGGAGCTATCCGCTGATGTCACAACTGGGAAAAACGTCACAAATTGGGCAAATTAAAAACGGCTTGTTTGGAGGAAGTATGAAGGAACGCAAGGTTGTTTCATAAAATATCTCCGCCATGTTTTGATTTAAAATTTTCTCGACCAAATACTCAAAAACTTAGTAAGTCCCCTTTTAAATTTAAGGCAGATCTCCAACTCAAACAGTGTGGTCATTTGTCATTAAAAACAATAATCATTAGAAGTTATACACATAATGACAGTTCACGAGCTATTGGTTGGAGTCCCCTGTTTGAGAGTATAATCCCTTGAGAAGATGTTATTAAAACAGTTGTTGAAATGTGGGAGGTGTAGTCACTTTTGTGACAGCAATACCAACAAATGACAGATTTTTTTGCACTTACAGGAAGGCCTAATGGTCCTCTGTCGCCCTTGTGGCCGGACTCCCCACGCGCGCCCTTGGCGCCATGCAAACCACCTTCCCCCTGCGTCATAAATTTACAAGAAAAATAGGTTAACAAGCTACACTAATCACAACCCTCAAGACAACTGCCAAAAGGGTGGAGGCATTTATTACCTTTGGTCCAGGGAAACCATGGGGGCCCTAAAGGACAAAACATAGGGTTAATTTGGCAGTGAACGCAGGTGGCGATAAGGAACAGGCTTTTAAACCAACATCAGAATGGAACTCCTCCCTCGTGTCTAGGACTAGGTATTGTCTACATTTCAGTCGATACTAGTACCAAATCGTTACTTGAGAAACGGAGTCAGTGCCTGAACTGGTACTTACACAACTGGAAAGCATGCACATTTTTGTAAAAATAAATAAATAAATAAATAAAAACAACTGGCTAGCGCTGCCTCAGTAGCAGTCTTATGAGAGCTGCTGTTGGAGTTTTAAGGTTGGCAAAGGAGTTCAAAAGGAGTGTCAGACTCGGTGTACTTCTGGCAACCAAGTCAGACGTACATGGCTGCTTTGTGATCAAATTGCCTTTTTGTGAACCTGTTGCTCAGGTTTGGAACTGAACTTGCTTGTCGTATTTAGCCCGCGGCAGCCATTGAAGAGCCCTGGTGTAGTTTAACTCACCATAGGTCCAGGGGGCCCGTGTGGTCCTAGTGCCCCTGGTGTGCCAATAATCTAAAAACAGACACGGTTGAGGTTTTAAACAGTGTTATTATTCCAATGAGAATTCTGACACTCACCGAGGAGCCTTGAGGACCAGGCAGACCTGAATCACCCTTGTCTCCCTTTACCCCATTAACCCCCTAAAAGGAACACACACACACACAACGCTTTCAGAACTATAACACGTCTCTGCGGCCATGTTTATTTCTTACAGGTAATCCTGGTAAACCAGTTGCTCCCTTGTCTCCCGATGCACCCGGCATTCCCATGTCTCCCTTGGAACCCTTGTAGCCCTGAGAGAAAAAGTGCACAAAAACGGGAATTTGTAAGTTTAGGTCCTGAATGTGATTGTTAGCATCCATAACAAACACTATCTCACTCTTTCGCCATCTAGTCCAGGGAGGCCTGGCAAACCACGGTCCCCCTGTTGGACACAATGAGGACATGTCATCACTTTTTGTTACTTTAAAAACAATGGGTATATTCTGGACAATTTACCTTAATACCATGCGGTCCTATAGGCCCAGGAGGACCCGGTGGACCCTTCACACAAACAAAGACGTTACTTTTTCCATCAAAGGTAACACAGGAGTTATGTGAATATGGTCAAGTAATCCAGGGAAATTTAAATATACAAAAACTAAAACTCATAGCGAAAGCAATCAGCAGTTAGTTAAGAAGTGAACACAATGCTGGTAAACATGCCGAGGATGACCACAACATGTCAGCCTGAACACATTCATTGTATTATATCTTGAATGTATGACACATTAGTCAAAAAGCTGCTTTTTCATCCATGTAGCCTTCAAGATGATAAAGCTAAATGGATGAACGGACGGGGACGGCGTGGTGAAGTTGGGAGAGTGGCCGTGCCAGCAATCTGAGGGTTACTGGTTCTATTCCCACCTTCTACCATCCTAGTCACGTCCGTTGTGTCCTTGAGCAAGACACTTCACCCTTGCTCCTGATGGGTCTGGTTAGCGCCGTGCATGGCAGCTCCCGCCATCAGTGTGTGAATGTGTGAATGTGAATGGGTGAATGTGGAAAATAGTGTCAAAGCGCTTTGATTTCCTTAAAAAGTTAGAAAAGCGCTATACAAGTATGACCCATTTACCATTTACCAAATACAATGAAATAAAAACAAAAATTTCTATAAATAAAAAAAAGTATAATAACACATAAAAATTAATTACTTTGAAATAAAATGTATATACTGAATAAGAATAATTGTTTTTGTTTTTTTTCCAATTAAGACCAACCAAATCCAAAAATGAGGGTTATCTTGAGGCCTTAAATAAGAAAAAAGTGAAATAAAGAATACAAACACTAAAAAAATACAGATATCACATGTTGCATTACTGAACATGGGGAACATTCCTTCAACAAATACTATTTGAGTAATCCAGTGGACTATTTTGAGTAGTCCAGTGGACTTGGAGGCCATACATGCATACTTTGTTAGATGTGTCACATTAATCAATGTATTGTTGTTGGTAAATGTGTTGATCAATTTAATTTAGGGATCATACAAACACTTTCATAGAAGTCGAAGACTTCTATGGAAATACAAGAACCGAGACTCAGATTTCCCTCGCCCGGACGCGGGTCACCGGGGCCCCCCTCTGGAGCCAGGCCCGGAGTTGGGGCACGACGGCGAGCGCCTGGTGGCCGGGCCTGTCCCCATGGGGCCCGGCCGGGCACAGCCCGAAGAGGCAACGTCGGTCCCCCCTCCAATGGGCTCACCACCCATAGCAGGGGCCATAGAGGTCGGGTGCAATGTGAGCTGGGCGACAGCCGAAGGCAGGGCACTTGGCGGTCCGATCCTCGGCTACAGAAGCTAGCTCTTGGGACGTGGAACGTCACCTCGCTAGGGGGGAAGGAGCCTGAGCTAGTGCGCGAGGTGGAGAAGTTCCGGCTAGACATAGTCGGACTCACTTCGACGCACAGCAAGGGCTCTGGAACCAGTTCTCTCGAGAGGGGATGGACTCTCTTCCACTCTGGCGTTGCCGGCAGTGAGAGGCGACGGGCTGGGGTGGCAATTCTTGTTGCCCCCCGGCTCAGAACCTGCATGTTGGAGTTCAACCCGGTGGACGAGAGGGTAGCTTCCCTCCGCCTTCGGGTGGGGGGACGGGTCCTGACTGTTGTTTGCGCTTACGCGCCAAACAGCAGCTCAGAGTACCCACCCTTTTTGGATTCACTCGAGGGAGTACTTGAGGGTGCTCCCCCGGGTGATTCCCTCGTTCTACTGGGGGACTTCAACGCTCATATTGGCAACGACAGTGAAACCTGGAGAGGCGTGATTGGTAAGAATGGCCGCCCGGATCTGAACCCGAGTGGTGTGTTGTTATTGGACTTTTGTGCCCGTCACGGATTGTCCATAACGAACACCATGTTCAAGCATAAGGGTGTCCATATGTGCACTTGGCACCAGGACACCCTGGGCCGCAGTTCCATGATCGACTTTGTAGTTGTGTCATCGGATTTGCGGCCTCATGTTTTGGACACTCGGGTGAAGAGAGGGGCGGAGCTTTCTACCGATCACCACCTGCTGGTGAGTTGGCTGCGATGGTGGGGGAGGATGCCGGACAGACCTGGCAGGCCCAAACGCATTGTGAGGGTTTGCTGGGAACGTCTGGCAGAGTCTCCTGTCAGAGAGAGTTTCAATTCCCACCTCCGGAAGAACTTTGAACATGTCGCGAGGGAGGTGCTGGACATTGAGTCCGAGTGGACCATGTTCCGCACCTCTATTGTCGAGGCGGCTGATTGGAGCTGTGGCCGCAAAGTAGTTGGTGCCTGTCGTGGCGGTAATCCTAGAACCAGTTGGTGGACACCGGCGGTGAGGGATGCCGTCAAGCTGAAGAAGGAGTCCTATCGGGTTCTTTTGGCTCATAGGACTCCTGAGGCAGCGGACAGGTACCGACAGGCCAAGCGGTGTGCGGCTTCAGCGGTCGCGGAGGCAAAAACTCGGACATGGGAGGAGTTCGGGGAAGCCTTGGAAAATGACTTCCGGACGGCTTCGAAGCGATTCTGGATCACCATCCGCCGCCTCAGGAAGGGGAAGCAGTGCACTATCAACACCGTGTATAGTGAGGATGGTGTTCTGCTGACCTCGACTGCGGATGTTGTGGATCGGTGGAGGGAATATTTCGAAGACCTCCTCAATCCCACCAACACGTCTTCCTATGAGGAAGCAGTGCCTGGGGAATCTGTGGTGGGCTCTCCTATTTCTGGGGCTGAGGTTGCTGAGGTAGTTAAAAAGCTCCTCGGTGGCAGGGCCCCGAGGGTGGATGAGATCCGCCCGGAGTTCCTTAAGGCTCTGGATGCTGTGGGGCTGTCTTGGTTGACAAGACTCTGCAGCATCGCGTGGACATCGGGGGAGGTACCTCTGGATTGGCAGACCGGGGTGGTGGTTCCTCTCTTTAAAAAGGGGAACCGGAGGGTGTGTTCTAACTATCGGGGGATCACACTCCTCAGCCTTCCCGGTAAGGTCTTTTCAGGTGTACTGGAGAGGAGGCTACGACGGATAGTCGAACCTCGGATTCAGGAGGAACAGTGTGGTTTTCGTCCTGGTCGTGGAACTGTGGACCAGCTCTATACTCTCGGCAGGGTCCTTGAGGGTGCATGGGAGTTTGCCCAACCAGTCTACATGTGCTTTGTGGACTTGGAAAAGGCATTCGACCGTGTCCCACGGGAAGTCCTGTGGGGAGTGCTCAGAGAGTATGGGGTATCGGACTGTCTGATTGTGGCGGTCCGCTCCCTGTATGATCAGTGTCAGAGCTTGGTCCGCATTGCCGGAAGTAAGTCGGACACGTTTCCAGTGAGGGTTGGACTCCGCCAAGGCTGCCCTTTGTCACCGATTCTGTTCATAACTTTTATGGACAGAATTTCTAGGCGCAGTCAGGGCGTTGAGGGGATCCGGTTTGGTGGCTGCGGGATTAGGTCTCTGCTTTTTGCAGATGATGTGGTCCTGATGGCTTCATCTGGCCAGGATCTTCAGCTCTCACTGGATCGGTTCGCAGCTGAGTGTGAAGCGACTGGGATGAGAATCAGCACCTCCAAGTCCGAGTCCATGGTTCTCGCCCGGAAAAGGGTGGAGTGCCATCTCCGGGTTGGGGAGGAGATCTTGCCCCAAGTGGAGGAGTTCAAGTACCTCGGAGTCTTGTTCACGAGTGAGGGAAGAGTGGTTCGTGAGATCGACAGGCGGATCGGTGCGGCGTCTTCAGTAATGCGGGCGCTGTATCGGTCCGTTGTGGTGAAGAAGGAGCTGAGCCGCAAGGCAAAGCTCTCAATTTACCGGTCGATCTACGTTCCCATCCTCACCTATGGTCATGAGCTTTGGGTTATGACCGAAAGGACAAGATCACGGGTACAAGCGGCCGAAATGAGTTTCCTCCGCCGGGTGGCGGGTCTCTCCCTTAGAGATAGGGTGAGAAGCTCTGTCATCCGGGAGGAGCTCAAAGTAAAGCCACTGCTCCTCCACATCGAGAGGAGCCAGATGAGGTGGTTCGGGCATCTGGTCAGGATGCCACCCGAACGCCTCCCTAGGGAGGTGTTTAGGGCACGTCCGACCGGTAGGAGGCCACGGGGAAGACCCAGGACACGTTGGGAAGACTATGTCTCCCGGCTGGCCTGGGAACTTCTCGGGATCCCCCGGGAAGAGCTAGACGAAGTGGCTGGGGAGAGGGAAGTCTGGGCTTCCCTGCTTAGGCTGCTGCCCCCGCGACCCGACCTCGGATAAGCGGAAGAAGATGGATGGATGGATGGAAACACTTTCATTCACTGTTATTCAAACATGTTGATGGCAGTGTTGGCTCATGCGTTCAAAAAAAAAAAAAAATTATAATAGGGGTGCAACGGTACAGGTAATCCACGGTATGGTCCGTACTTGGGTTTTTGGACTACGGTTTTGATTCATTTTAATTTTCCTATAAAAACATCTCTTTATTTTGTTTGTCAGCAAAACTGCGTTTTGCAGGAAAACAAAGTATCAGTGGTGTACTATAAGACTTTTCTTAAGTTAACAGCAATTACACACAACACTTTCAAACTTCTTAGTGGCAAGTGGTGACCCAAATGTAACAACTCAAATAGATCATATTTAATGGAAATACATTAAAGTTCAATTTGAATTTGAGGTAGTGTGAAGTAACAATGTGTGTCAGCATAAAACCAGTTCAATGATACATTTTAGGAACAATTATTTTGTGGCAAAACACAAACTCAAAAGTATTTTTAGAGGTTTTTAGTACATGTTATATCGGAGGAGTTGAATCAGAGTAAACACATATATAAAAAGTTTGATTAAAACAAGTTTCAGATATCATTTTTCGGTAACACTTTAGTACGGGGAACACATATTAAACATTAATTAGTTATTTATTAACATGCAAATTAGTAACATATTGGCTCTTAATTAGTCATTATTAAGTACTTATTAATGCCTTATTCTGCATGGCCTTATTATACAACCAGTAAGCCATTAACTAAGAGTGTTCCCTCAATAACCTCAGAATTATTGCTTATTAGAAACCCTAACCCTTATATGTTCCCCTAATATCCAAATAACTCTAAACTAAGTCTTTATTACTTTAATAAGCAACTAATTAATGGTGAATATGTTCCCCATACTAAAGTGTTACTGATGTTTCTTCTGATTAACTCCGTAAGTAAATTAATCTCCCAGCCTGGGCCAATAGTTCAGTCAAATAGTTTTAGCTACGAGTCCGCATTGTGGGCTGAATTGGTTCCGGCAACGTGAGCTGCAGTGGTGACACCCATCGGCTCAGTATTTTACCGTGTACCGTTGCATCCGTTGCAATGTGTAGTGGAAATGTCTTAGTACACACAAAGCACACACTGGAGCCTATCATAGTTACCGTCACCGTGACTGTGGTAATCTTCTGCAGCAGGCCAAACAAGTGGAACAAGGAGAGGAGAGAGAGAAATACCATTGCAGAAGAAACAAACCTTTCTGTCAGCATGTTGCATAGACACACCCTAAGAAACAGTATTAGTATTAGCACTATTTAACTCTCTGACCTGTAAAGCTTCCTGAATATTCCCATTGTAGTTGATGATTTCGGTGGCCCCTTGGTCTCCTTTTTGCCCTGGTGGGCCCTGCATGGACATGGTCATTTGGTATGTTATTTTATTCATGAATTGTGAATAGGTGCACTCATGAATGTAACCAGCATTTAAATCTGATAATATTGCCTGAATATGATTTATATTTGATATCCGTCTTAATGCATTTTATGGTAATGGCTTGAAGACGATTTGTAAACCATAATCTATTGAATGTATTGAATACATTGAAAATTTGTTATTTTTTGCTAATATTAGCTCATTTGGAATTTGATGCCTGCAACATGTTTCAAAAAAGCTGGCACACGTGGCAAAAAAGACTGAGGAAGTTGAGGAATGCTCATCAAACACTTATTTGGAACATCCCACAGGTGAACAGGCTAATTGGGAACATGTGGGTGCCATGATGCTCCAGCTCGTGGTGCCCAAAACGAGACTTAAACCAGGGGAGACAGGGCCTTCTTCGTGGTCGGCCCTAAGCTCTGGAACACTCTGCCCCTCCATGTTCGAACTGCTCCCACAGTGGAGTGTTTTAAGTCTCGTCTTAAGACCCACTTTTATTCTCTGGCTTTTAACACTACGTGAGTTGTGTGGTCCTCTGTTGTCCTCTGTGTTTTTAAAATGTTGATTTCTATTTACTGTTTTAATTGGTTATACCCTTTAAAATCGTTTTTAATCATATTTATTTTATATTGTTTTTAATTGTTTTTAATATTGTTGTGCAGCACTTTGGAAACATTTTGTTGTTTAAATGTGCTATATAAATAAAGTGGATTGGATTGGATTGGATGATTGGGTAAAAAAGCAGCTTCCATGAAATGCTCAGTCATTCACAAACAAGGATGGGGCGAGGGTCACCACTTTGTGAACGAATGCTTGAGCAAATTGTCGAACAGTTGAAGAAAAACATTTCTCAATGAGCTATTGCAAGGAATTTATGGATTTCACCATCTACGGTCCGTAATATCATCAAAAGGTTCAGAGAGTCTGGAGAAATCACTGCACGTAAGCGATGACATTACGGACTTTTGATCCCTCAGTCAGTACTGCATCAAAAAGCGACATCAGTGTGTAAAGGATATCACCACATGGGCTTAGAACACTTCAGAAAACCACTGTCAGTAACTACAGTTTGTCGCTACATCTGTAAGTGCAAGTTAAAACTCTACTATGCAAAGCGAAAGCCATTTATCAACAACACCCAGAAACGCCGCCGGCTTTGCTGGGCTTGAGCTCATTTAAGATGGACTGATGCAAAGTGGAAAAGTGTTTTGTGGTCTGACGAGTCCACATTTCAAATTGTTTTTGGAAACTGTGGAAGTTGTGTCCTCCGGGACAAATAGGAAAAGAACCATACGGATTGTTATAGGCGCAAAGTTCAAAAGCCAGCATCTGTGATGGTATGGGGGTGTAATAGTGCCCAAAGCATGGTTAACTTACACATCTGTGAAGGCACCATTAATGCTGAAAGGTACATACAGGTTTTCGAGCAACTTATGTTGCCATCCAAGCAACGTTATCATGGACGCCCCTGCTTATTTCCGCAAGACAAAGCCAAGCCAAGTGTTACAACAACGTGGCTTCATAGTAAAAGAGTGCGGGTACTAGACTGGCCTGCCTGTAGTCCAGACCTGTCTCCCATTGAAAATGTGTGGTGCAATATGAAGCCTAAAATACCACAACGGAGGCCCCGGACTGTTGAACAACTTAAGCTGTACATCAAGCAAGAATGGGAAAGAATTCCACCTGGAAAGCTTAAACAAAAATAGATTCTCAGTTCGAACATTACATATCTTGTCTTTGCAGTCTATTCAATTGAATATAAGTTGAAAAGGATTTGCAAATCATTGTATTCTGTTTTTATTTACGAATTACACAACGTGCCAACTTCACTGGTTTTGAGTTTTGTAGAAAAAAAAAACATAATACGACTCCTCTAAGGGGCTGACTAAAACAGATTCAATTGATACATTTTTGTGTCTGCTGGTAATTTTTTTTAATTACGTTTGTTTTTTCATATATGAAAAAATAAAAACTTCTTGACGTATGCATTTTCTTGCGTCTCGAACATTCCAGGGCACGCTGGCTGTCTCCAGAGCGCTAAAAAGGGAGTTCAATGTAAATGCACTGCAGGACGGCTACTAAAATGCTCGTAGAAAGTTATACATGTCGCCTGCATGTTTCAAAACACCACAAGTAGGAGCATGATAACATGAATGTGCAGTAAATGAGTGTCTCCATGGTGAACGCCGCGTGGTACATGCAAAAACATCATTTAAATAAGGCGGTCTGCACCAGTTATCAATTCTACAAACCCAGTTTCCATATGAGTTGGGAAATTGTGTTAGATGTAAATATAAACGGAATACAATGATTTGCAAATCATTTTCAAAGTTGGGAAAGGTGGCAATAAATACTGATAAAGTTGAGGAATGCTCATCAAACACTTATTTGGAACATCTCACAGGTGAACAGGCAAATTGGGAACAGGTGGGTGCCATGATTGGGTATAAAAGTAGATTCCATGAAATGCTCAGTCATTCACAAACAAGGATGGGGTGAGGGTCACCACTTTGTCAACAAATGCTTTAGCAAATTGTTGAACAGTTTGAGAAAAACCTTTCTCAACCAGCTATTGCAAGGAATTTAGGCATTTCACCATCTACGGTCGTAATATCATCAAAGGGTTCAGAGAATCTGGAGAAATCACAGCACGTACGCAGCTAAGCCCGTTACCTTCGACCTTCAGGCTGTACTGCATCAACAAGCGACATCAGTGTGTAAAGGATATCACCACTTGGGCTCAGTAACACTTCAGAAACCCACTGTCAGTAACTACAGTTGGTCGCGACATCTGTAAGTGCATGTTAAAACTCTCCTATGCAAGGCGAAATCCATTTATCAACAACACCCAGAAACGCCGTCGGTGGTGAACATGCCCTTTCCCAACTACTTTGGCACGTGTTGCAGCCATGAAATTCTAAGTTAATTATTATTTGCAAAAAAAAAAAAAGTTTATGAGTTGAACATCAAATATCTTGTGTTTGTAGTGCATTCAATTGAATATGGGTTGAAAAGGATTTGCAAATCATTGTATTCCGTTTATATTTACATCTAATACAAATTCCCAACTCATATGGAAACGGGGTTTGTACATGCCGTCTCTGTAGATCACACCCAACACGTCCACTATTGGTACACTCATATTTACAGTTTGTCTAGCCTTTGTTATTTGGATCTTAGTCGATCAGGCCCTCTATACACCAACATTTAGGAGTAATAAATGCTTACCTTCGGCCCGGCAGGCCCATAATCTCCTTTATCGCCAGTCTCGCCCTGATGTGGGATACATACAAGATATATTTTATATCATGGATTACAAAAAATGGCAAAAAAAGCTAAACATGGCAATCAGATCATTTGATTAGCTCACCTTTGACCCTTTAAAACCGGGTGCCCCGGCCTCTCCCTGCGAACCCTGTGGATATATGCCTTTTAAGGTTAGATGAACAGGACAAACATCCATGTTGTGGTTTCTATTCTTCATTCATGACTTGATTGTCATAACCTTGCTGTCTGGAAGGGGGGTCCTGTTTCCACCTCCTCAGGGAATGTCGCCTTGGCTAAAATAACCAACGCTCTGGGGTGTTTATTTGAAGTCTGTGGCTGATAAAGGTGGGGTTTCATGTTTGGGGTCATCTGAGTTTAGACTAGAGTTTAAAAAGGAAAAGAAAAACTACCTGCTGAGTCAAAGCCAGACATAAACAATAGTGGACAGGAGTGTCCAAAAATTGGATTTGGGGCCATCTGCGACCAGCATCGAATGCACTTGTTATTGGCCTGCGACAGACAAAATTAAACATGGCCTGCATTGGAATATTACGTACACAAACAAACAAACAAACTGGAAATAGCCCGGACCTGCAAATCAAAATGGCTGACTACCTGTGCATCTGACAGGTTGTTTTTCAATTTGTGTGCTTCTGTGCTTACACTTCAATATGTATTGAATACCATGTACACTGCGTACTCAGTTACTGAGGGTAGTGCTGTCCCAAATGCATTACTGTTGATGCACTTAAGAAAGCCAAAAATGATGATCCCAATATCTATCTGCTTGCTTTTCTTCTCTTCTTTTTCTGAATTGCAACCACTCCAGTTAGGCCCCTTCTACACTAAAATCCCACCTAACCTTATCCTTGTACACACACACAATGGTTGTTTAAGACGCCGCCGGCGCAACGCGACCTAGTACGCATGCGCGCAAAAAGTGCGCGCGCCATAGTCATCTCTGACCTGGAAGTGTATCCTTACCCGGTGTTTCAATGTAGACTATTGCCACATTTCTTTTAACAGTAAACCTTGCTTGCCTCACCATCAGCAGTTGTTAGACTAGCCCAGGGGTCGGCAACCCGCGGCTCCGGAGCCGCATGCGGCTCCTTGACCACTCTGATGCGGCTCAGCTACATACATGCCGACCCCCCGATTTTCCCAGGAGACATATGGATCTCAGTGTCTCTCATAGATTACTCCCAGGGAATAAATGATCCTATTTACACTCTAATTGCCAAATAAAAGGTGTGCCCTAATTGCACTGCAGTAATTGTCCTCTATAGCATTTACATACAGCATGCCAGTCAAGCCACATGTTGTTGTTACTTGCATCCACAGGAGACAGCAAAGCATACTTACTCATCAGCCACACAGCTTACACTGACGGTAGCCGTATCAAACAACTTTAACATTGTTACGTTACAAATATGCGCCACACTGTGAACCCACACCAAAAAAGAATGAAAAACACATTTCTGGAGAACATCCCACCGTAACACAACATAAACACAACACAACCATTACCCAGAATCCCATGCAGCCCTAACTCTTCCGGTCTACATTATACACCCCCGCTACCACCAAATCCCCCCACACATCAACCCCCCCCCCCCTCTCCGTGCGTTGGTTGAGCGGAAGAGTTAGGGCTGCATGGGATTCTGGGTATTGGCACCGTCAGTGTAAGATGTATGGCTGCTGAGGTAGTACGCCTTGCTGTCACTTACATGAGCAAGCTGAAACTGCATTCTACATGTGGTTGAGCAGGTACACTGTTAGGGCAGACTGTAGAGGGCGCTAAATGCAGTGTCATCACGCTCTGATATTTGGGAGTCTCCCGGGAAAAATGAGAGGATTGGCAAGTATGACGCTATCAAGCGCCATTCATTCAATACTTGCGGGCCGCACTAACATCAAATTTCCACATTAAAGTGTGTGCCGGTGCGTGTGTCGAAGACCCTTGGTTAACATAGCACAAAGTATTTAAGCTTTGTATGCGGTGTTTTTCATTTTAAATTTAAAAATTTTTTTTGTGGCTCCCATTACTTTCTTTAATTTGTGAAACTTGTCAAAATGGCTCTTTGAGTGGTAAAGGTTGCCGACCCCTGGACTAGCCCTATTGTAGTGAATCACACCTGGGCCATCATACATGAATCATATCTTTAATGGACGTGTGAAAGTAAACAATGTGATAAAGAACATTTGACAGCAACCAACAACAGTACACTGTGCTTGTAGGCTGAAATTGGCGGTCGTACTTGAGGGCCGCAACCCCTTCATGGCTTCACAATAGTTACGGAGTACAAAACTAGACGTTGACATACATCGCGGCCAATAACTGACAGTCTGCTTTGCAGGTCCAAATGCTTTTGCAATTTTTTAGTAGTCTTCCCTTGACCACGGGAGCCCGCATTGTCGTTGTCTCTCCTTCGACAAATGGACGAAGTTGTTCACTAAGTAAAATCACAGCTGACCTGGACATTCGAAAGTTCTCTTGCCGTTCCTCTGACACAACACACTCGGTGACAAACATATCCCACCAGGCTGCCGTTCTTTTAGGGCTTATCCAAAATCGTCGCTCAACATTGCTATTAGGGCTGTGAATCTTTGGGTGTCCCACGATTCGATTCAATATCGATTCTTGGGGTCACGATTCGATTCAAAATCGATTTATTTTTCAATTCAACACGATTTTCGATTCAAAAACGATTTTTTTCCCGATTCAAAACGATTCTCTATTCATTCAATACATAGGATTTCAGCAGGATCTACCCCAGTCTGCTGACATGCAAGCAGAGTAGTAGATTTTTGTAAAAAGCTTTTATAATTGTAAAGGACAATGTTTTATCAACTGATTGCAATAATGTAAATTTGTTTCAACTATTAAATGAACCAAAAATATGACTTATTTTATCTTTGTGAAAATATTGGACACAGTGTGTTGTCAAGCTTATGAGATGCGATGCAAGTGTAAGCCACAGTGACACTATTGTTAATTTTTTTTTATTTTTTACAAATGTCTAATGATAATATCATTCAGGGATTTTTAATCACTGCTATGTTGAAATTGTAACTAATATTGATACTGTTGTTGATAATATTAATTTTTGTTTCACTACTTTTGGTTTGTTCTGTGTCGTGTTTGTGTCTCCTCTCAATTGCTCTGTTTATTGCAGTTCTGAGTGTTGCTGGGTCGGGTTTGGTTTTGGAATTGGATTGCATTGTTATGGTATTGCTGTGTATTGTTTTGTTGGATTGATTCATTTAAAAAAAATAAAAATACAAAAAATAAATAAATAAATAAAAAAAATAAAAAAATATAGATTTTTAAAAAATGAGAATCGATTCTGAATCGCACAACGTGAGAATCGCGATTCGAATTCGAATCGATTTTTTCCCACACCCCTAATTGCTATGTTGCCGTCTGAGATGTGTTGTATCCCAAATAGCTGCAATCACCCGTTTCCTTCTCTTAAGGTATTGATGTGTGGTGTACTAGAAGGAGAAACACGTCATGTCTGGATGACTCGCCTCCATCTTTCTAGTGGTTGCCGCCGAGTTACTGAACGGGTTGTTATGAAGCTGGCTGTGGCGCATTCTTTCTGATGTCACTTCCTGTGTGGGGCGTGGTCTTTCTGGCGCCACTTCCTCTCCGAACTCAGTTTGTCAACGATCAATGAGTCCATACAAAGCTTAAAGCCGGAGACTCAAGAAATAGACGACGCACTTACCTGTGTAAAAAATTATCCAAGGAGGCCAACCTTAAACGCTGGTTTAGTGTTGCTGAAAGGGGGCTTAGGCTAAATAATTATTCGTTTAAGGGGTTATCCGGCTTAGTGTAGACATAGCCTTAGTCGATATCAAGCCAAGATGCCGATGATTTAGGGTGATTAAGCTCCATTGCTCTACTCTCACCATTAGGGGCATGTTGAATGCAAATCCTGGTCGTGACAGAGCACTGTATAGTGCTGTACTTCTCATTAGAACTAGGGTTGCCAACTCCCTAAAAAAATTTGTGACACCTTGCAGGACGAGTCAATCTAATTTATTTTGGTCTTTTTTTGTGTTAACAGATGCCAGAACGGTCGAGCGTCAATGAGTTTGATACGTGGGCGATCAGTCACGCTAGCATCCATTGACTTAGCCTGTAGCAGAATGTTGTCGTTCGAAATAATTTATTGATATTTCACAGACTATTTATAATTTTGACGGTAATAAAAATACAGGACAATGTGCGTCCCCTGACAGCTCAATACGAAACATGTACTTTTGTTTCCGAATACGGGACAGTTACGTTTTTCAAGAGACTGTTGTCAACCCTAATTGGAACTAATTTCAGTGCCTAAAATGCTGTGTACTGTACTGTACTGTAAATGTGAACGTGCACAAATTGAAAAACATTCATTCACAATCTCTGGTTTTTGATGATTGATCGAAAATGTAAATATTACACAGCATACACATGCTTGCAAAGTTTGATATGTTTTCGAGTAGTCCTATGTTAAAGCCTTAAAAAAGCAGATTTAGTTGCCAAAATGGTAATAGTGAATAATAATAAATACAAACATTCCAGGGGAAATTTGAAAAGGATACCCCTTGCTAACCTCTGGTCCTGCATTTGTGATCATCTTGTGGCTTTTGAAACTATTTTAACCTTTGCAGAATGCCAACGAAACAGAAAACACACTAGCAACCTATGAGGAAACAATGTGACATAACCAGTGACATAACATGAGCTCTTTTCAGGGAATGGCCTGAAGGTTGGGTTCCTAACCAATTGGTTGTTTTCAACTTTGGTCCTATATTACATCGCCATGGTTACACAGAATGCAACCAAATGCTATCAGTAGGGCTCATAACCCAATTAAAACTTATCCAGAAAAAAATATAAAAAACGAACCTTTGCCCGGTATATTGCATGGTCTATTTTCTAGGCAGATGACAAAGATTATTAAATGTTTTATAAATGTTATGAAATGTTAACATTTTTGTGTAATTTCCACATGTTCTATTTTGTTAAATTTTACAGATATTTTTTTATTTATTTTCAAAATAGTTTTTCAATGCCATGTGCCTCTTAAGACCTCACTGTTGACTTTGTAAGGTCATGTTAGTTCTAAACTAAACAAAATTGATGCTCATCCACTTTTTTGTTATCTTTTTTTGCAAATATGAATCGATAAGAAAATCGATAAAGAACCGAATCGTTAAGCAGAATCGAAAGTGGAATCATAACTGGAAAAATCCTCTCATAGACACCTTAGTCCATCTCCATATACAGTAAACATCTGTCAAAGGGGAATTAGTTTTTAATTGTTGTTCTTTTTAGTATTAGTATTATTTTTTCATTAACTTCTTTTTACACTTAAATAATAAAAATGCGCGATGCATGAAATGAGCGTCCCTCTCCATTTAAATCTACTCAACAACACAAGCATGCAATGTGAGATCAAAGTATGAGGAGTTATATTACATTTTACATTTTGGTCAACTTATTTTTACAGTTGTATACCAGTTAAAAATATATATACCTGTATATAAAAAAAAACAAAACATATAATTTTCGCCATCAGTAATTGTCCCTCTCCACTTTTGTATATTGTATGCCAGTGTTTCTTAACCGTATATTTGGGCCACGCAAAAATATCTGTTTCTCAGATATGGTCTGTTAGGGCTGCAGCGGTACTCAGTTGTAATACACTTATCCACCACTTGTGGCAGTAATGACAATATCAAACTAATTTTGGAGCTAAAGTCATAGAAAGTCATAGTTTTTTAAGCGCAAAAATTATGACCAAAGTGGTGAAGCTGTATTTTCATTTGTGCTTTAATTTAATTGACAGTTTAGTTAACTAACATATTCATTACTAAGGTAGTTTATTTATTTTAGCACAACATAATTGTATGCAAATGCCTTTTTGTGTCAGTTATCTATGAGTCTCTTCTTCTGCAGTTTATTTGAGTAGTAATCATTTTTCTAATCAGCCTGACCTAAGTCTAAGGTTTATGTGTTGAATAAATATTAATCTTTCTGATTAACGCACAGTTTCATATAAATGATAAATGATAAATGGGTTATACTTGTATAGTGCTTTTCTACCTTCAAGGTACTCAAAGCACTTTGACAGTATTTCCACATTCACCCATTCACACACACATTCACACACTGATGGCGGGAGCTGCCATGCAAGGCGCTAACCAGCAGCCATCAGAGGCAAAGGGTGAAGTGTCTTGCCCAAGGACACAACGGACGTGACTAGGAAGGTAGAAGGTGGGAATTGAAGCCCAGTAACCAGCAACACTCCGATTGCTGGCACAGCCACTCTACCAACTTCGCCACGCCGTCCCCTATCATTTTACAAGGTTGTAAACTGTAAGTAGGTTAGATACCAGTGGCGTGCAGTCACTAGAGGCAGGGGAGGCGGGGCCTCACCTGCCATCATGGAAAGAAAAAAAATGTAAAAAGAAAAAAAAAAAAATTAAATTGTTATATGTATCCAGTGATTATACTAAAGTTATTTTCCATTTAACTTCACCAGTTTTAGATTATTTTTATTTTTATTTTCCCATTTGCCGTTCAAATACTGAGAAGAGACTGTGCGGTTGAGGCACGTCACTGATTTGTGCCTCAACATGGATTGTGCACAATGACTCGGCTAACTGCTGACCTGCTGTGCAGTGAGACTGTATTGCTATATGAATTATATCAGCTAACTAAACTATGGCATAGTTTAGTTAGCTGAGGTATATAATATACAGTGTATTTTGTCAAAAACCATATGTGTGTAACGTATTTCTTGTGCTGAGCATTCATAAATCTGCTGCAAAAGACGTACTGGTTGAGGCTCGCAGTAATCCTGCCTCCTGGTGGTAGAGGGCGGTAGTGATCCCAGAGATCATTCCTCGGCCGCAGAAGAAAAAAATAAATAAATAAATAAAAGTTTGCAAGCGATTGTTTATTTCCTCTCGCCTGGACTTTTATTAAAAACATGGAGGATTACATATGTAAAATAAAACAGTTTTCTAAACTGGACTTTCAATCGAAGCAGGAGGTAATAATTTAAGGTAGACCAACGCCGGAGCTAAAAGGTTTGCTTTTGACTTCGGGACAGAAGACCCGTTCTTTTTAAACGGCGTGGTACACACGCAAAGGCTGGCTGTGTGGATGTCCAGCAAGAAAGGTAAGACCATAATAATGTTTGTTTTATTAAATGTGCTTTTTTGTGTGCTACAGTTGTGTAAAGAATGCTGGTATGAGCTTTTAAACATAACCCATTAACTGCTGCCAATCACATGGTGAATAAGATACTATTTAGGGTTCATATGTTTGTAAATCTGACTGTGATGATGCAGTGCCTCACCAGACATTAACCTCACCGCACGCCACTGTTAGATACTATTACTGAATACGATTAAAAACAAGAGTAAGGTTACTTATATATTTGGGCGGGCCCCAGGTCCCTCTGTAATGGCAAAGTTAGGCCCAGAGTTCAAAAAGGTTAAAGGGGATCTGCACTTGCGGTTATAATTCACAATCCGTATGAGAGACAAGAACACTTTAGTCGTTTTTTAAAATGCATTGAAACCCGTAAATAAACGTAAATAAATGTCAGTTTACAATGGAGCCAATGTGAGCCATGACGTTTATTGCGTTTATTCCAACCACAAAATCCAGTATATAACAATCGAAAAAGTGCCAACAATATTCCATTTACATTACTCGACCGAAATATTAACCAAGTATTAGTGATATTGTTAATTGTTATTATAGGCGCTAACATTAAGGACCTACATTTGGCGGCACATTGATCAGAGAGTGGCAACTTCCTTATGCTGTTGTATTGACATCTTCAACTGGTGAGCTGCTTTCGCGCTTCTGAGCTGGTGAAAGTTTATTCTAGATCAGGGGTGTCAAAATAATTTTAGTTCGGAGGCCACATGGAGAAAAATCTACTCCCAGACTGGTAAAATCATGGCACGATAACTTAAAAATAAAGACAACTTCAGATTGTTTTCTTTGTTTAAAAATAGAACAAGCACATTCTGAAAATGTACAAATCATAATGTTTTTTTTGTTTTTTTTACACTTACATGTTGCGGTTAATAGTATTCTATCTTTATTTGTCCTTATCTATACTTTCTGAGCAAATTATGTGATCATGTTCATCAGTCAACTCATTGATGTGAATTTTCAATCTATCAAGATAAAAAAATTATATCACAATCAAATTACAGGATGTTATTTATGTAGTTTGATCATTTGATCATCCTTGACTGGTGGACTAACAGTTGGGAGAGTGGCCGTGCCAGAAACCTGAGGGTTCCTGGTTCAATCCCCAGTTTCTACCATCTTAGTCGCGTCCATTGTGTCCTTGAGCAAGACACTTCACCCTTGCTCCTGATGGGTCGTGGTTAGCACCTTGCATGGCAGCTCCCGCCATCAGTGTGTGAATGTGTGTGAATGGGTGAATGTGGAAATAGTGTCAAAGCGTTTTGAGTACCTTAAAGGTAGAAAAGCGCTATACAAGTATAACCCATTTAACATCATGTGGTTAATATTTTTTTGTACATACTGTATGTAGCATAATCCAGAAACATAAAAAGAATTGCTATTGTGACATCTAGTGGACACATTTAGAACAGCGGTTTCTTTCATTCAAAAAGTTTGGCTCGTTTTTATACTTCGCAAACTCATCCCGCGGACCGGATAAAACCGGTTCGCGGGCTGTACGTTTGACACCCCTGTTCTAAATAATGCCTCTCTCATGGGCTCCATTGTAAGCGGACTTTTGCCCGCATTTATTTACTAGTTAAAATGCATTAAAAAAACAACAACTTATGCGTTCTTGTCTTACATAAAGATTGGGAATGGTAGGCACAATTGTAAAAAAGTGCAGTTCCCCTGTAAGAACCTCGGTTGTATGCCACATGTCTGTCGTAATGTCTGCAAATGGTGAGTAGGTCTACTTATTTTTCAATTTCGGTTACCATCTTTTTACACTTCTTTGCGTTTCAACAAAGTTAAAGAGGCACGATACACCAAAGTTTGACTTTATCAAATTATTTTTAGAGTTGTGTGCCCCCTAAGAACGTTATATTTTTTTCTTAAAACACACAGTTTGACCTTAAACTCAATTTGTGTCCTGTAGTTCAGAGTACACACTGTAGAAAGTCCTCTAGAGCAGTGGTCCCCAACCTTTTTTGCACCACGGACCGGTTTAATGTAGGCATTATTTTCAGGGACCGGCTTCCCACTTGTGAAAAATACAACTCACTATGACGCTGAATTAGTGGGAGCCCTGGGCTTGTTTCTTTGCAATGAAATGCTGATGGCAATCAGCCTTTGGCTACAATCTGTCACATTTATATTTGATATGTTCATTAATGTGCTTTCTATCATGTCACAAAGTTATAACAAATGGCAACTTTCTATGAGGAGTTTTATTGTACATCTATAAACGAGCTCATTGGTGTGTCTAGTGCACAGGTGTCAAACTCAACATTTTATATGGCCCGCAAAAGCCTGGAAATAATATGTGTCATTGATTGATTGATTGATTGATTGAGACTTTTATTAGTAGATTGCACAGTACAGTACATATTCCGTACAATTGACCACTAAATGGTAACACCCGAATAAGTTTTTCAATTTGTTTAAGTCGGGGTCCACGTTAATCAATTCATGGTAAATTCATGGTCAATAAAATACCTTATATTTTATTTCTTTACTTTCTTATTTTCTTACTAAAGGTATTAAGTTTAACAATGGAAAACAAATAGTGTCCAATATTGCAACAAATATTATATTATCTAACTTTGTTGGTCAAAATCCAAATAAATACTTAAATATCTGCTTAACTTATGGTTTTGAAGCAAGTTATCCATCAAATTGTACACTACAAAAATGACCAATAGATTTTACTGTAAAATTTAAGGAGTTTTTTACAGCATATTACTTTAAGTTGAAAAAAAAACGCCCAAATGTTTGTTTTTTTCCAGTAAAATTCTGTCGACTGAGCTGTCAGGTTTTTTTTTTAAATCCACGGTTGATGATTTCATGGTACCACATTTTATTATAGTAAATACAATGGTAAATGGTTATACTTGTATAGCGCTTTTCTATCCTTTTTAAGGAATTCAAAGCGCTTTGACACTATTTCCACATTCACCCATTCACACACACATTCACACAATGATGGCGGGAGCTGCCATGCAAGGCGCCAACCAGGACCCATCAGGATCAAAGGTGTTGTGTCTTGCTCAGGGACACAACGGACGTGACTAGGACGGTAGAAGGTGGGGATTGAACCAGTAAACCTCAGATTGCTGGCACGGCCACTCTCCCAACTTCGCCACACCGTTTTTATGGTCAAAAACTGGCAGCTGAGTTGCCAAAATAAAATTAAACAGCTGCACTGTATTTCTATTTACAGTAATATGTTGTAAAAATAATAATAATAAAATACCACCAAATATTTTACAGTAAAAGTCTGGCAACTAAGCTGCCAGTTCTTTTCTGTAAAAAACAATGGTCAAATTTACATATTTTTTTTACTCTTTACATTAAAAAGAAGTAAAATATTTAAATTCATAGGCAAATTCATTAATTATTTACTGTTACAAGTAGAGATGTCCGATAATATCGGCCTGCCGATATTATTGGCCGATAAATGCTTTAAAACGTGATATCGGAAATTATCGGTATCGTTTTTTTTAATTATCGGTATCGGGTTTTTTTTAAATTATTTTTTTATTTGATTAAACCAACATAAAAAACACAAGATACACTTACAATTAGTGCACCAACCCAAAAAAACCTCCCTCCCCCATTTACACTCATTCACACAAAAGGGTTGTTTCTTTCTGTTATTAATATTCTGGTTCCTACATTATATATCAATATATATCAATACAGTCTGCAAGGGATACAAGTAGAGATGTCCGATAAGCACACATGATTGTGCGTGCTGCTGGTCCACTAATAGTACTAACCTTTAACAGTTAATTTTACTCATTTTCATCAATTACTAGTTTCTATGTAACTGTTTTTATATTGTTTTACTTTCTTTTTTCATTCAAGAAAATGTTTTTAATTTATTTATCTTATTTTATTTTATTTTTAAAAAAGGACCTTATCTTCACCATACCTGGTTGGCATAATAATGTGTTAATTCCACGACTGTATATATCGGTATCGGTTGATATCGGTATCGGTTGATATCGGTATCTGTAATTAAAGAGTTGGACAATATCGGAATATCGGATATCGGCAAAAAGCCATTATCGGACATCCCTAGTTACAAGCCATGACTGCGGTGTGGCCCTCAATGAAAACAAGTTTGACACCCCTGGTCTAGTGGGACAGGCCAAAGTTAAGTTGGAGAAAATGCAGTCCTTTTTATTATTATTTAATGTTTCTTTCCGGCCCGGTAGCAAATGCTTCACAGACTGGTGTTTGGGGACCACTGTGTACCCCGCCTTCCGCCCGATTGTAGCGACCCCGAAGGGAATAAGCGGTAGAAAATGGATGGATGGATGGATGCTCTAGAGGGTGGCACAAATCAATTTGGAACAACTGACCTTTGACCCCACAGGTCCAATACTGCCCGTTTCGCCTTTTCCGGGCGGCCCATGGTCGCCTCTCTCACCCTGTCAACACAAACAACAACTGATCAAAGGGGGGGAAAATAATGCTTAAACAACAGAACGTGTACATTTAAAAAAAAAAAAAAGCAGCGTAAGCATTATGTCTGAAATTGCCATTAGCAGAGGTAGCCAACAGATGGCGCTGTGGTGCCACTTAAAGGTACTACTGTATTCAAACAGGACACTACTCTGACATAAAAAGGTCCTGAGCATGAAAATAAATGTGTTTTAGCTGCCTGCTTCTGTTTTTACTGTGCAGTAAACAAGAGCATTAATTATAATCCCGTGTGTGGATTATCACCGCATGCTCCTCGCTGTGATAATGTCACGGCTCAAAGGAAGACAATCTTTCCAAGTGACATTCTGCAAGCTGAAAGAGACATTGTCGCCTAATGCTGTGTATCACCCACCTTGGTTCCCGGCAGGCCTGGGAGACCCGGCTCTCCCTGGGGGCCGAGGAATCCAGGTTCTCCCTGATTGAAAAGAAAACAAATATTTCATCCCAAAAAATGCAGGCTAGCCATCTTGCTAATTTAACCCCCTGGCAGCGAAACGTATCAACGGACCCTACTGGACTCCGTCTTTTGACGTACGAGGTGATCAATTTGATTTCTTAAGGGAGCTTCCCAGTACTGTATCGCTAAACCATCTGTGGTGCTTTAGTCGCTCGGGAAAGTCTGGAGGAAAGACGGCGGGACAAATGATGCGTCAAGCTTGGAAGGATAGTGCTAGGTTAACAAAATGTTGTTAGATCCATCAAGCATTGGAGAAGCAACCGTGCAATGTTATTTGGATTAGCATGCAGCCTTATTCAGTAGAAGCTGGCAAATACATACAGTTTATTTTTATACACACAAGGGGGATGCAACATTCCAGACTTCATACAAGAATGTAAACATTGAAACAAGGAATAGCACAGGAAGTCATCAATTTGCGACACCTAATGATAATGTTGACGTTTCCTAAGGCATGATTATCTGACATCATTAAAAATACTTTTCGTGATAAAGTTAAAGTACCACTGATAGGTGTGGTGAAATTACCCCCTGCATTTGACCCATCCCCTTGTTCCAACCCCCTGGGAAGTGAGGGGAGCAGGGAGCAGCGTCGGTGGCAGCGCTCAGGAATCATTTTGGTGAATTAACCCCCAATTCCAACCCTTGATGCTGAGTGTCAAGCAAGGAGGTAATGGGTCCCATTTTTATAGTCTTTGGTATGAACTCACGGCCTACCGATCTCAGGGCGGACACTCTAACCACAAGGCCACTGAGCAGCAACAAGCCCTACTGGAATAAACCTTATGGGCAAACAAAATGGCCACCACAACATAGTTAGCACAGAAGCTTACACAGACAGTGATATCCTAGGGCCAGTTCTTTTTATACTCTGGAGGTTCGGCTCAATTCTGCCTCTCACGGGTCAGTACAGGTACCAAACCAGGTCTCTAAAAAGATTTTGGGTAAAAAGCACCTCTCTAAATTGAGTTCCGACCGCCATCATGCATGACGTCATGTGAGATGTCAGACCCACTTTTTGCAAATGTTTGGCATTTTCTTAAGCGTGATACAAAATAATGGCAGCGTTTTTGTTTTTTAAAGCTATAGCAGTGGTTCTTAACCTGGGTTCGATCGAACCCTAGGGGTCGGCCTCAGGGGTTCGGCGGAGCCTCAGTCGCGGAGGTCAAGACACACCCGAATCATCGTGTAAATAAAAACTTCTCCCTGTCGGCGTATTATGGATACCCCCAAACAATGTTCCCTCTAATTTTCCGTCTGATTTGCTGGTGTGTAATTTGTTGTGAGTTCATGCACTGTGTTGGTTTTGTTCTTTGAACAAGGTGATGTTCATGCACGGTTCATTTTGTGCACCAGTACAAAAACATATAACTTTGTCTTGAATTTGAAAAAAAAAAAAATGTTTTCACTAAAGAAGGGTTCGGTGAATGTGCATATGAAACTGGTGGGGTTCGGTACCTCCAACAAGGTTAAAAACCACTGAGTTATAGTCTATTATGCAACTACAATTTTATCACAATTTTTCACGAAACTAAAGTCAAGCACGCATAAACGGATGAACCGTGTAACGTTTATTGCAACGTTTCATGTACATTCAACAACTTTCATATTTTTTTTAGTTCTATTCTATTTTGCGAGTAGCCTACAGTATAGTACGGGGGTCGGCAACCCGTGGCTCTTGAGCGCCGGCCTGGTGGCTCTCTAGAGCTTTATCAAAAATGTATGAAAAATGGAAAAAGATGAGGGAAAAAATATATTTTTTGCTTTATTATGGTTTCTGTAGGAGGACAAACATGACACAAACCTCCCTAACTGTTAGAAATCACACTGTTTATATTAAACATGCTTCACTGATTAGAGACTAGAGTCCTACTAATTTTGGCGGTCCTTGAACTCATCGTAGTTTGTTTACATGTACAACTTTCTCTGGCTTTCTAAGACATGTTTTATGCAACTCCTTTTTTGGCTCATTTTGTCCACCAAACTTATAATGTTGTGCGTTATTGACTTGTGTGGAGTGCTAATCAGACATATTTGGTCAGTGCATAATTGCAAGCTAATCAATGCTAACGTGCTATTTAGGCTAGCTGTATGTACAAATTGCATCATTATGCCTCATTGGTAGGTATATTTGAGTTCATTTAATTTCCTTTAAGTCCTCTTAATTCAATTTATATTTGACTGTCTCATGACACATTACCTGTATGTAATATTGACTGCCTTTCTGATAGTTGTTTGTGTGCCATGTTGTTCCAGACCACAGCAAACTTTACACAGCTTGCAAAGATTGTAATAAATCCATTAGAAGAAGACAGCCTGCTGTTTCCTTTAACTTGGACACACAAGCCAGTCATTTCCAAGAGTTATCTCACCATCCATTTTACTAATGTTTTCCAGTGTTGTAAACATGTGTAGAATACATATTACATTTCAACATTTCTGTCAACAAAGATTTGCATCAGCCTGCGACACATAGTCATTTTGATAGTAGGCTAATATAGACACTTACATAATGTGTTGTCTTCGTTATAACACTTATACAAAGCTTTTAATAATTTACAACTCCAGACAGATTTTTTTTTTAAATTTTTGGTCCAATATGGCTCTTTCAACATTTTGGGTTGCAGACCCCTGGTATAGTCGAACAATTCGGATTTAGATCACAGTTTCTGTTCTGGAAAAATACACCTCTTATATCACATAATAGCTTGGAAGTAGTGGCAGCGGCAGCAACACAACCAATTACGTAATACAACTCAAATATCTAAAACTTTTACTACATACACAAAATACCTAGTCCTCTCAGATATTGTTCACAAATCTGTCAAAATCTGTGTTAGTGAGAAATCCTTCTTTGCCAAGATAATTAATCCTACCTCACAAGTGTGGCATATCAAGATGCTGATGAAACAGCATAATTATTGCACAGGTGTGCCTTAGTCTGCCCACAATAAAAGGCCACTGAAATGTGCAGTTTTGGAGTTGCAGTTGGCATGCTGACTGCAGGAATGTCCACCAGACTGTTGCCCGTGAATCGAATGCTCCTTTCTCTACTATAAGCCTTCTCCAAAGGCGTTTCAGAGAACTTGCCAGTACATCCAACCGACCTCGCAACCGCAGACCATGTGTAACCACACCAGCCCAGGACCTCCACATCCAGCAGGTGCACCTCCAGCCACCCGGACAGCTGCTGCAACAATTGGTTTGCATGACCAAATAATTTCTGCACAAACTGTGAGAAATCGTCTCAGGGAAGCTCATCTGCATGATCGTCGTCCTCATCGGGTTCTCGACTTGACTGCAGTTCCTCGTCGTAACCGACTCGAGTGTGCAAATGCTCACATTCGATGGCATCTCGCACGTTGGAGTATGGAGAGGAATCACTGTTGGCCCGTGGTGGGGGTGGGGTTATGGTATGGGCACGAACGCAAGTGCATTTTATTGATGGCATTTTGAATGCACAGAGATACAGTGACGAGATCCTGAGGCCAATTGTTGTGCCATTCACCCGAGACCATCGCCTCATGTTGAAGCATGACAATGCACGACCACATGTTGCAAGGATCTGTACACAATTCCTGGAAGCTGAAAACACCCCAGTTCTTGCACGGCCAGCATACTCACGGTATTATTTTCGACCCAACTCTATCATTTGAGCCTCACATCAAGACTGTTACTAAAACAGCCTTCTTTCATCTCCATAATATCACTAAAATTTGTCCCATTTTGTCCACCACCGACACTGAGATGATTATTCATGCGTTCGTTACGTCTCGTTTTGATTACTGTAACGTGTTGTCAGATTTCGGGTCTCCCTATGTCTAGCATTAAAAGACTACGGTTGGTACAAAATGCGGCTGCTAGACTTTTGACAAGAACAAGAACGTTTGATCATATTAGGCCTATACTGGCACACCTGCACTGCCTTCCTCTGCACTTAAGATGCGACTTTAAGGTTTTACTACTTATGTATACAATACTAAACGGTCTAACTCCATCCTATCTTGCTGATTATGTCCTGGCCAGAAATCTATTAGTGATCCCCAGAGCCCCAAAAAAGTTTTTGGGCTTTAGAGAGTTTTCTATTTGGGATCCAGTACTCTGGAGTGCCTACCAAAATCAGTTAGAGATGCTACCTCAGTAGAGGCATTGAAGTCCCATCTTAAAACTCATTTTTATACTCTAGTCTTTAAACAGACCCATTTTTAGACCAGTCGATCTGCTGTTTCCCTTTTCTGATCTGCCCCTCTCTCCTGCATGGAGAGGTTATCAGGTGACCAAGGATCAGCCTTCACGGAGGACGTGTAAGCTGTTTCAAGTCGGGATCCGGGGTGGACCACTCCTCTCTGCATCAGTTGGTGACGTCTCTGAGCTGTTTACTTGTCTCCATTCAAGATGATCCCCTGCTGGCCTCCCAATGGACTGGACTTTCACATTATGAAGTTGGGACCCGGGGTGGACCACTCCTTATGCATCAGTCGGTGACGTCTCTGCGCCCAGACTTGTCTACATGCAAGAGGATTCCCTGCTGGCCCCATTATGAACTGGACTATCACATTATTAACCGTATCCACTCAGCATCCATTGCACCGGTCACCCCGAGGGGCGGGGGGTTTCCCCACATCTGCGGTCCCTTCCAAGGTTTCTCATTGTGCCCATTGGGTTGAGTTTTTTCTAGCCCTGATGGGGGATCTGAGCCGAGGATGTCATTGTGGCTTGTGCAGCCCTTTGAGACATTTGTGTTTAAGGGCTATATAAGTAAACTTTGATTGATTGATTGACTTGTCACTCATTGAGCATATTTGGGATGCTGTGGATCGGCGTATACGACAGCGTGTTCCAGTTCCTGCCAATATCCAGCAACTTGGCACACCCCTTGAAGAGGAGTGGACCAACATTCCACAGGCCACAACCAACAACCTGATCAACTCTACGCGAAGGAGATGTGTTGCACTGCGTTAGGAAAATGGTGGTCACACCAGATACTGACTGCTATAAAGTAAAACTGCACAATTCAGAGTGGCCTATGACAGTGGGCAGCCGAAAGCACACCTGTGCAATAATCATGCTTGATTAATCAGCATCTTGATATGCCACACCTGTGAGGTGGGTCGGATTATCTTGGCAAAGAAGAAGTGCTCACTAACACAGATTTAGACAGATTTGCTAACAATATTTGAGAGGTATAGGTATTTTGTGTATACAGTAAAAGTTTTGGATCTCATGAAAAATGGGAGCGTTTATATTTTTGTTCAGTACACAAAGGTGCGGCTAATCTATGGATTTTTCTTTGTTTAATTATGGAATGGATTAAGCAAAGAAATCAAACAGTGTACTAAAATTACACACTTTAAGAAACTGTTCAAACTCAGAAGTAGGGTTGGGTATCGAGTATCGAGTATCGATTGAAACCGGGACTAACTTTCCGATTCTCCCGGAATCGTTCAAAAGTTTAAATTTCGATTCCTAGTTACGATACCCAGTCCGCCGACCCGAAAAAAAGAATAAGTCTGCCGACCGGAAGAAGAAGCCGCTGAACACCAACGAAGAAGCGCCCACCGCCGGAAGTGTTAGCATAGCCGAGCCTATGTAGCCGAGCGAGTCAGTCAAGCATGGATAGCGGGCGTCGGTGGTCGAAAGTGTGGCTTTATTTTACTAAAAAAAATGAAATATCGGCGTAATGTAACACGTGCGACAGGACTTTTTCGTGCTTAGGAGGGTGCACATCGAACATGATGAAGCACCTCCGAGTTCATGGAGTACAAATAAATGCGTGTCCCGTCTTCGACGCGCTGCGCTGACCGTCCTCCGACGCTTCTTCTTCCGACGCCCAGCCTGGCACCTCTGTGACTGCACTGCAGTCCGAATCCGGTAAGTAAAACAATATATATGCAATAAATAATGTGTTTTGCGCCAACGTTGAGGCAGCTAACAAATTAGCCCGCATATTTTTTCATAGACAATTTACAACCTGCTAGCCAGGCTCCGCGATGTGCTCAGCGTACTCCGTTCACCGTAGCGGCAATGGGGAAGATGTCGGTGCCACAGACGGAAGAGTACCACAGAAAGGCACACAGTCAAAAGACTGCATTCCTTTTCAGAGGTGGAATCTCCAACATTTAGGTTAGTTAAGCAATAACGTTAGAGCTAAGCTAATTGATACTGGGCTAAACAGTAACAGCAACATTACATGTTTGTTTATGTTTGCAGGGATATGGTGAAAACTCTCAACCCAAAATACATACCACCTTCCAGGGACTACCTGTCAAACACATTGATCCCGGCATGGTACAAGAAGAATCGGAATCGAGAATCGTCAGGAATCGGAATCGGAATCGTTCAAATTCAAACGATACCCAACCCTACTCAGAAGTGTTTACAAAGTACCGGGAAGATGATAAACATCTTGAACGTTATTAAAAAAGGAGAAAATCTTATTAATCTCATAAAGGTTGAGAAAAGACATCAATTGCTTTTCTGTTTTACTGCCGTGTTACACGCACCGTCTGGAAACAATTAAGGTATGCAAATACATTTTTACAAAATCTTTCTATTTAAATATCTCATTTCCCAACGTACCGGTTTATACCGGCAACCTATAGTCCGGTGCAGCTAATATATGAACAAAATCCTTTTTCCTTTTAAAATTTAGTGGGTGCGTCTTATCTACCGGTGCGGCTTATAGTCCGCAAAATACGGTAACAGCGACAACAATGAAGAGACCTTCTGAGCTATTGATGACTGATGGGCGACAGCAGGTAGGGGGTGGGGTGAAAACGGCAGAGCATTTACCTTAATCCCTGGTAGTCCAGGCAGCCCTGGAAGTCCTGGCTCTCCCTACACAGGAAGAGTTGTGACATTGTTACAGCCAAGCTAATCTATATCTTATATATATGTATGGACTTCTAGTCTATCTTAACATCTTCTCTGTGGCGGTGGTGGCTGTCATTAGTAACCAGGAGAAGGTAGTACGCATGCACTTTTATTGCATGCCATCATCATTGATTAGTGCTTGTTATGTCACTCAAATCTGCAGCCCGGGGTGCGATTACTTTGTTGGTGAAAGGTTGCAAAAGGCCTGTTTTTGTGGGATGATTTGGCAAGGCTCCCAACCAATAGCTAGAACAATGGAGTCCCTGAGTGAGACCTCTTAAAGAGACTTTGAAAAAAACATCTCTTGACTGCAGATGATTTATGGCTCTATTAAAAATTGTCGTATTTATGGCGCACAAGTGGAGGAATGATTAGCTGCGCACGAGCGTGATCGACCGTAAACGGCACTCGGGGGATCAGTGCAGGGTTGTAAATTTACACTGTGGCAAATGAAAGCATTGTAATGAACAACAAGCTTCACCCATATGCAGTCCAATGGTTGTTTTTAATGCGGGACAATAAGTAAATCTGAAGAAGAGTAGAGTAGAGGGATAATGTCAGCGCGTCAGCACTGGTGGAGTGGCTGTAAATAGCACAGTAAGAGGACACAAGCACTTGCTAAAAGCTCAAACGTGGTGTAGCGTTGTGTTCCTTTAAAAGGCCCCATATTATATAGATTTTCATCAATTTCAAAGAAGAGGTCCCACAATGGCGTTTTGGGAATACCAACATGTCTAGCTATGATGCTAATTTAGTGCTTCAAAAGTGCTTTTAAAGTTAAAGTTAAAGTTAAGTACCACTGATAGTATAAAGTACTCTTTGTTCCACCCCCTGGGAAGTGAGGGGAGCAGTGAGCAGCAGGGGTAGCCGTATTTAAGAATAATTTTGGTGATTTATCCCCAATTCCAACCCTTGATGCTGAGTGCCAAGCAGGGAGGTAATGGGTCCCATTTTTATAGTCTTTGCTATGACTCGGCCGGGGTTTGAACTCACGACCTACAGATCTCAGGGCAGACACTCTAACCACAAGGCCCACTGAGCCGTTTTTTTTTTTTTAGTAAGCCCACCTAGGAACACAAAGTTTTGTGTGTCTTTAGCTTTAACCTCTTAAGGCCCAAGCTGTTTGTTTACAAGCTTTTTTTATTTCTCTTTGCTATTTGGGCTTTTTGGACCCTAATTAGAATAAAAAATAAACATTAGGGATGTCCGATAATGGCTTTTTGCCGATATCCGATATTCCGATATTGTCCAACTCTTTAATTACTGATACCGATATCAACCGATACCGATATATACAGTTGTGGAATTAACACATTATTATGCCTAATTTGGACAACCAGGTATGGTGAAGATAAGGTATTTTAAATTTTTTTTTATAAAAGACAATAAGATAGATAAATAAATAAAAAAATCTTGAATAAAAAAGAAAGTAAAACAATATAAAAACAGTTACATAGAAACTAGTAATTAATGAAAATGAGTAAAATTAACTGTTAAAGGTTAGTACTATTAGTGAACCAGCAGCACGCACAATCATGTGTGCTTACGGACTGTATCCCTTGCAGACTGTATTGATATATATTGATATATAATGTAGGAACCAGAATATTAATAACAGAAAGAAACAACCCTTTTGTGTGAATGAGTGTAAATGGGGAAGGGAGTTTTTTTGGGTTGGTGCACTAATTGTAAGAGTATCTTGTGTTTTTTATGTTGGTTTAATAAAAAAAAATAAAAAAATAAAAAAAAATAAAAAAAACGATACCGATAATAAAAAAAACGATACCGATAATTTCCAATATTACAGTTTAACGCATTTATCGGCCGATTATATCGGCAGGCCGATATTATCGGACATCTCTACTAAAAATCATCTTTTAATATGATGTACTTAGTTCATAAATGCACAAACGTGTACTTCATGTGTAGTGACATGCACATTTTTATTTTTACACTTTTTTTCCCCAAATTCCTTTGTATGTTATACTCTTCTGACACCACCAGATAGCAGTCTAAGTGTCCATATGTTGGCATAAGACCCCAATTCAGTAGTGTACACAATTTTGGAAATAAGAGCTAAACGGTGCTGTCCACGCATGTGGCCACTAAGGTCTTTAGAGGTTAATGCTAATGAGCTGTGTTTGTCCAGCCTGTATCCAACAGAGTGTGTCTCTAAGAAGCGCCGTCGTGCAGAGAACTCTATCGACTCTGCACTTGTCCAACATAATAGATGCCACATATCACATGCAAAATGTCTTAACATTGAAGTGTGGGACAGGAGAACACAAATGTTGGCAACACGAGCGTAGCTATGTGAGCTACGATGTACACCAGGGGTCCTCAAACTACGGCCCGCGGGCCAGATCCGGCCCCCCGGCATCCAAAATCCGGCCCACAGGAAGTCCTGAGTTAAAAAAAAAAAGGTTTAAATCTTTCCTTTCTAATCCATTTTATACCGCTTGTTACTCTTGGTGTCTCCTAGTCGCTCAGGCAAATCATATTGTCTAAAAATGAATTTTCCCATCGATGACGTGACAATGTTAAATGTTGATGAACATCAATGTTATATGATGTTAAATGACGAAAAGGATTATAAAGACAATGTATATGTACATATATATATATATGTACATATATATATATATATATATATATATATATATATATATATATATATATATATATATATATATATATATATATATATATATATATATATATATATATATATATATATATATATATATATATATATATATATATATATACACAGCCTGGCCCCCGGCCAAATTTTTTTAACCCAATGCGGCCCCCGAGTCAAAAAGTTTGGGGACCCCTGGTGTACACGTTACTCACATTTTAACAGCAACATCATTCTAGATCAACCTAGAATGACCAAACTTATAGCTTCCACATCTGTGGCTGACTGACGGATAGTTTTCAGATGTGTAGCAAAGCCCATACCGTGGTACCTGATTTTTCCTACCTGCCCTGATTTTCACAAAGATTAGGTTTCTCGAAGGAAATTATTGCCAAAAATATGTTCCGGGTTTCTTTCTCTGTCTCGGTTATTTTACGGCCTAACAAACTTGTTAGTTTTCCCACATATCGTTACGCTAAATCGGGTGCCCAAACAAAGCATCCATGTATTGGTGAGTCAGTTTGTAACAAATGGATGGTGGTTCTTTTAGAGTTGGGACACTATTGGCAAATAATGGCCAGGGAGTCCTTTAATCATCTTTATATATATATATATATATATATATATATATATATATATATATATATATATATATATACATACAGTACAGGCCAGAAGTTTGGACACACCTTCTCATTGAAGTGTTTTCATTATTTTCATGACTATTTACATTGTAGATTGTCACTGAAGGCATCAAAACTATGAATGAACACATGTGGAGTTATGTACTTAACAGAAAAAAGGTGAAATAACTGAAAACATGTTTTATATTCTAGTTTCTTCAAAATAGCCACCCTTTGTTTTGATTACTGCTTTGCACACTCTTGGCATTCTCTCGATGAGCTTCAAGAAGTAGTCACCTAAAATGGTTTTCACTTCACAGGTGACATCATCCAGAGAATGCCAAGAGTGTGCAAAGCAGTATTAAGAGCAAAGGGTGACTATTTTGAAGAAACTAGAATATAAAACATGTTTTCAGTTATTTCACCTTTTTTTGTTAAGTAGATAACTCCACATGTGTTCATTCATAGTCTTGATGCCTTCAGTGACAATCTATAATGTAAATAGTCATGAAAATAAAGAAAACACATTGAATAAGGAGAAGGTGTGTCCAAACTTTTGGCCTGTACTGTATACTGTATATGTGAGTGATTTATTCTTCATAGAACACAATGAATACCTCCTTTTTTTCTCCTGCACTACACAGTGCGTCATGCGCTGATAGGTTGATTCAAATGTCAAATAGGCTTTCGGTCTTTGCTTTTTTTTTTTTTTCAGTACAGCTACATAATAACCTGAAATGTGGCCAAATAAAGTTGCAAACGACAGCACTTGGATAAATACGTTGAAAAACACTATTGAATTAAAAACCTAACTTGTAAAAAAAAATAAATAAAAGTACAATAAAAAGTGACCTTAAATGTTCAACTACCCAGTTAATTCTAGTCATTTACATTTATTTTTGCATTGTTTTCCGCATGTAAAACTAGATATTTTCTATAAAATAAGTTTTGTGTTAATATTTTGGGGTATCTGGAATGGATAAATTAGACTTGAATTATTTATTCCGTTTTCAACGGACACTTTGGAATGCATTTTTAACAAAAAGAGAGGTGCCGCTGTCCTGCAAAAATAAGTGTTTCAATGCCTCTCCTTGCAAAAGTGGAGAAAACAAGTGAGGGAGATGATTCAAGTTTTGGTGCTTATAAATAGGCTGTCGGGGCAAACTATTTCTAAAAAGTCACTTTTGCATAATAGGGGACCTTTAAAAAGGGGTACTGCCACATTCTGATTAGGCATGTCAAGAAACAATACATTGAAAGAATTGCTATATGCAGAGCTGCAGTATTTCAAGCCTTAAGCCAAAGAAAATGAAAAGACAGACCGCCAAGATGCTCCAAAGCTCAAATTCAAGTGTCAGGTTCTGCCTGGTAGGCCCCCCCCCATGGACCATGGAGTTCTGGTTCTACACTTTTAAGGGTCAACTGAGATTGGAATTCTCTTGTCAAAACTCGATCTGTAGCTATTTAATCTTGTGCAATAGATGCTCTAGCAGCTATGGTGTCCAGTGGCAAAGAGTCTCCATTAGAAGCTGGAGGCTTGAAGTAATGTTATTAGTGGCGTATAAAAGCACTTGGTTCTAAGAGTATAGAAAAGCGTTATTATTATTACCTTTTGTCCACTTCTTCCAGGTTCCCCAGGTTCCCCCTGTAACACAAGCACACATGTCCCGTTAAAACCAATTTAAAAGAAGTCTTTCATGAGTTACAGTGAGCATTACAAGAACTAATGCCAAGCTATCCAAACTGCAAGGAGTTCAGTTGTTACAACAATGAATAATTTTCACATACTATGTTTAAATGAGTGTATAAACAAAAGGTGCCCCACTAGCATTAATATATCGACACTTAGGGCCTGATTTACTAAAGATTTGCGTGCACTAAAACACGTGCAAACCTGATAGCACACGCAAACCTGATCTACTAAACGTGTGCAAAGTGGATTGCGTCTTTTAAGTGAGCAGAATAAAGCGTGCAATTCATTTTGTGTCTCTGTCTTCAATAATATGCAAAATAAATGGGTTATACTTGTATAGCGCTTTTCTACCTTCAAGGTACTCAAAGCGCTTTGACACTATTTCCACATTCACCCACACAAAATATACGCAAATCATAAAAATGCCCACGAAACAGGGAGGAGAAACGCGCAAATTCGCAATGTTATTTATTTTTATTTTGCGTTTTAATTAGCACGTGTCACAAGAACGTGCAAACTGACAACCGTAGAATTCTCCGTCCTACATGGGTGTGTCAACATTTTGGATGGCCAGAAATTAAAAAATATTAGACATATCGTCTGTTCAGCAATTTCCTCTTCTACTTATATTGCTGCTGGATAATTTAAGGACTAATTAAAACAAATTCAATTGATGTGTTTTGGTGTCTGCTCGCATTTTATTTTTTTAATATCGTTTTTTGTTCAAATGTCGTCTTTTTTTATTTATTTAAGACGTCATTTCATTGTTCTTTCCCCCCCCCCCTGCATTTGAGTCGTTCCAGACGCACAAATGCGCTGGTGATGCAATCCACAGCCTTGTGCACAGAATTAAGTGTCAGTGTGCACATGTTTCTGTTGTCTAGATTGCGGGTCAGAAAAGGTGTTACAGATTCATCACATCGCTCACAGGTAGGAAGGAACACGTAAACATTAATGTTTAAATACGGCGGTCTGCACCACTTTTCAATTGCACACAAGGTCCTAGTTGATCAAAGACCGCAACACGGCCACTCGTAGTACACACAGTTTTATTTGTTGCATACGCTGTCTAGCGCGTGGTATTTAGATCTTAGTAAATCAGGCCCTTAGTATTCATATACTGACTCAAATGAATGAAAACATCCATAGACAATATATGTATACTACCATCTATATCAGGCCTGGGCAATTATTTTGACTCGGGGGCCAAATTTAAAGGAAAAATGTGTCTGGGGCCGGAATATCTGTTTTTAGGAACACTAACACAAAACCTCACAATAATGTCTGATTGAATGCTAAAGACTGTCTTAAAAACAGAATGGAATTAAAATTGTTTTTACCGAATGAGACACCCAGAATGTACATGTAAATAAAGAATGTGGGATTTACAATATTAACTATGAACGATAAAACACTGAATATTGACAACATATGAACATATGACATATTTTACAATCAAGCGAAAACGCAACAAAAATGCAACAAACAGCGGAATATGAACGTGAAGGGTAAAAAAACCCCCACCTACAATCTGATACATCTGATATATCACGAAGCTTTAGAACTTTGTAGTAAAAATCTACTTTCGCGACTGTCCTTGACACCCGCATTTCAGGCTGGCCACTCTGGAAACACTCCGTGGAAACGCTCCCCACCCACACTGCTTGGTGCCTCGTCTGAGCTGCTGTGACTTAGATTACCATAGTAACTAATTAGATTACCATAGTAACTAGTATATCATGCAAAAGTGCATATTCCAACCATTGAAATACTTTGCATAGTTCAAGACTTACGGTCATTTGAAAACATCACTGCACATCATAACGGCAGCTACAGTTTCCATCTTAAAGATCTAAAAAAAATATTTGGGAATGTCCGGCGAGCCAGATTGAAAAGCTTGACGGGCCGCATGTGGCCCCCCTGGCCTTAATTTGCCCAGGTCTGATCTATATACACTCAACAAAAATATAACCACATTTAAACACTTTTTTTTTTGCTCCCATCTTTCATTAGTTGAACTCAAAGATTTAAAACTTTTTCTTTTTGCACAAAAGGCCATCCATCCATCCATTTTCTACCGCTTGTCCAATTTCTCTGAAATATTGCTCACTAATCCGTCTAAATCTGCTCCTTTGTGGATGTAATCCATCCACCTCACAGGTGTGGCATACCACAATGCTGATTAGACAGCATGATTATTGCACAGGTGTGCCTTAGTTTAGGCACAATAAAAGGCTACCACAAAAAGTCACAAACATTTTTGCAGTTTTATCACACAGCAGAATGCCACAGATGTTGCAAGTATTGAGTGAGCGTGCAAAAGGTATGCTGACTGCAGGAATGTCCACTTGAGCTATTGCCTGTGAATTAAATGTTAATTTCTTTACCATAGGCCGTTTTTGGCAGTACGTCCAACCAGCCTTACAACAGAAAACCATGTGTAACGACACCAGCCCAGGACCTCCACATTTAGCATCTTTACCTCCAAAATTGTCTGAAACCAGCCACCCTGACAGCTTCAGCGACGATCGCTTTCCATAAGCAAATATGTTCTGTACAAACTGTCAGAAACTATCTGAGGAAGCTCATCTGCATGCTTGTCATCCTCAACCTCAACCTGAATACCGTCAGGCATTTTGAAAAGGTGTTTTTTTCACGGATGAATACCTGTGTTCATTGTACAGGGCAGATGTAAGACACCGCGTTTTGGATGGAGTGGTGCATGGTGGCAAGGGGGGTTATAGTATGGGCAGGCGTGTGGTATTAACAATGAACACAAATTAATTTTACTGATGACATTTTGAATGCACAAAGATACCATGAACAAGATCCTGACTATCACATCAAATAGCAGCAAGGACCCCTTGTTGCATGGATATGTTCAAGATCCCTGGAAAACATGCAGTTCCATACTTAACGGACATGTTACCCACTGAGAATGTTTGGGATGGTATTGATTGGCTTACACCAGGGGTCCCTAATCTACCATCTGGTCTGCGGGATGTCCAAAGTTAAAAAAATAAAATAAAATAATAATAATATTATATATATTTTTTTAAATCTGTCCTGTCTTGCCGCTTTAGGCAAATCATATTGCTGATGTCCAGCACCACCCGCGATCCCAAAAGGGACAATCGGTAGGAAATGGATGGATGGATATTGCTGATGTAGAAGCCCATTTCTGCTTGTACACGTTTACTTTACAAAAGAGAAGTGTGGGATACTTCTCTTGTTGCCTTATTTATATTTGACTTTATTAAATGTTTGGTTATATTTAGCTTTTGGCACAGCCGGACTGGAGTGAGGGGATATAAAGAAGAGGAAGAAAAAGAAGACAAAGGGGGAAATTGTGAGGACAAGACAACAAAAAAATTGATAAATAAATAAATATAAATACATACATACATATATATATATATATATATATATATATATATATATATATATATATATATATATATATATATATATATATATATATATATATATATATATATATATATATATATATGTGTGTGTGTGTGTGTATATATATATATATATATATATATATATATATATATATATATATATATATATATGTGTGTGTATATATATATATATATACATATATATATATATATATATATATATATATATATATATATATATATATATATATATATATATGTGTATATATATATATATATATTTATACATACTTATATATATATACACAAAACTAATGTTTTTATAGCCTTTTTTACTAGATATAGTATATGTATGGTAAGGCATCGTGGAACTCCGAGCCATTTTTTGATGTAGAGGAGTCACAGGCTACATCAAAAAATGGCTCGGAGTTCCACGATGCCTTACCACCATAGGCCTCTACGGAGATGGCATCCTCAAGCTGCCCCTCACCAGTCTCACAGAGGAGTTCAAGTGTGCAAAAACAAGACTCCAGATGACACTGAATGAATCCAGAGACTTGGTAGTGAGCAACAATGCACCAACCTTGGCGACAGGGCGTAAATGGAGACCAGCCAAAGCAGTGGAAGAAGCAACAGCAGCCCTCAGACATGCTGACATTGTGGGCTATGTCCAGCAAGGAAGAGGAGGCTTTGGGCTAACAGCTACCCGCCCGGCTTGGAGTAAGGCCACAGCACCAGAACGGAGGAAGATGGTGGTGGACGAAGTACACCGCCAGGAAGAGGCTGCAAGATGGGCCAAGGCAGTCTCTTTGGGCAAACAGGGTCAGTGGACGAGATGGGACAGTGTGGAGAGGAGGAAGATCAGCTGGAAGGATATGTGGGCCATGGAAGCGAGGCAGTTGAGCTTTGTCATCAGAGCTACATATGACATCCTTCCAACACCAGTTAACCTTCACCAGTGGTTCGGCGAAGACCCGGTGTGTGCCCTTTGTTCCATGCCAGCCACCCTCAAGCACATTCTCACAGGGTGCAAAACCAGTCTCACCCAAGGACGTTACACCTGGCGTCACAATCAAGTCCTAAAGACCCTTGCGTCCACCCTGGAGGACAAACGAGTAACCATCAACTCCCTACCACCACCAGCAGCCAACCACCAGCAGACCATTACCTTTGTCCGCGAAGGGGCTAAGGTAGTCAGGAGCGGCTCCATACCACCTGAGCGAGGCCGGCTATGCTTAGCCCGCGACTGGAGGATGCTGGTTGATCTTGGCCGGCAGCTTGCGTTTCCTCCGGAGATTGCTGTGACCACCCTGAGACCGGACGTGGTGCTCTGGTCCCCTTCACAAAAAAAGGTTTTCATCATCGAGCTTACAGTACCCTGGGAGGACTCAGTGGATGAGGCTTATGAGCGAAAACACCAACGCTATGCCGAGCTTGCAGCTGAAGCACAACATCGTGGCTGGAACACTGAGGTCCGTCCAGTGGAGGTGGGCTGCAGAGGCTTTGTGGCGAGATCTACCACCAAATTGCTTGTAGACCTGGGAGTCCGAGGCCAACGCCTGCGTATAGCCATCAAAGCTGCATCGGAGGCAGCCGAAAGAGGCAGCCAGTGGCTGTTCATGAGGAGGAAAGACCCCTGTTGGGCCCCCAAGTAGCAAGCCAGGAGGTATGCGGTCAGCTTAGGCTTGACTCAGGGAAAAGGACGCCCCTGCCATGCATAGTCCCATGAGAAGTCTGCTGTTCAACACCAAGCGACTCATGCTTAATTGGGATTGACGCAAGCCCTGGGCCGATCACCCTGTGGCTGGCCACCCCTGGAGAGGGCGTCTAGTGATAAGGCCGAAACGCCCAGTGACCCAGGGGCACACTACTGATGATGCGTCCAAATTGCAAAACACCCATCCACCATTTCACCAGCCATCACCAAACACTCTCAAGTATGTGCCAGCACAAAGGAATTTTACAACTTATCCTGTGTTTTTGTAAACTGTATATATATACATACTCCTACATACACACATATATATATATATATATTTTATATATATACATACTTACATATATACATATATATGTCTTTAAATACTGTTTTTATAGCTTTTTATGAGATAAAACAATATATATATATATATATATATATATATATATATATATATATATATATGTATTTATCGCGCTATATAATTATATATAACTATATATGTATATATGTGTGTATATAAATACATATATACATACACACACACACACACATATATATATATATATATATGTATATATGTGTGTATATAAATACATATATACATACACACACACACACACATATATATATATATATATATATATATATATATATATATATATATATATATATATATATATATATATATATATATATATATATATATATATATATATGGGCATCCACATCAACAACATGATTTGCCTGAGCGACTGGACAGAACAGATTTAAAAATAAATAATATTTTTAACTTGGGACAACCCGCGGACGAGATTGTGGACCCTGGCCGGCTGGATTTGGCCCACGGGCCGTAGTTTGGGGACGTTATTAGCCCAGCTAAATAGCGTACATCAGTCAGCTTTCCCCACCGTCATGATCCTAAAAAAACAAGGTCCTAAATATTGAACAAGTTCAATACTTAAGATTGTTGGCCCCAACATATTTTGGAGCCAATTATTGGGACAAATACACTCTTAACATACTTCAGACCACAGGACAATATTGTAAGACAATCGTACAAGACATACGATAATCAAGCATTTTCCGTCCTTGGTCAAAATGGGGAAAGTCAGGACAAAAACAGTCAGATTGTCTTTGTGTGTGCGTACCGCACGTAACACAGATTTGGACAGATTGGTGAAAAAAATTTGAAAGAAAATGAGCTTTTCGTGTCCAAACAAGTTTTATATCATTGGGTGCAGCTAATGAAAGATAAGCGCCACAACAAAAGTGTTGCATTTAGTTGTATTCATATTTTTGTCGACAAAACAATTGTAATAATTCTCAATACTACTTTTTTAAGTATATTAGCAAACATGTAAAAAAAAAAAACACAACAAAACTGTAAATACAGAATTATATTGACAATGGTTATTCGCAATATTATTATCAAAATGTAATTATTCGAAATGTTAATAAAAATGCTACAAATATATATAAACAATCTGAGATAGGCTCAAGCACCCCCCGCCACCCCAAAAGGGACAAGCGGTAGACAATAGATGGATGGAATTTATTTTACCTTAATGCCCGCTGCAGAGGAGCCGGCATCTCCCTAAAAGACAAAAACAAATATATAACATGTTACAACATATATTTACAGTCAAACCTGTGTTGCCACAAAAATGTCCCCCTCAGAGAAAAGTAGCGTTATAAACCTTGTCTATATCGGCCACCACTATAATGCTAGCAGTGTCCACTTATTTTGCATCCTGGAATATTTGTTTTACTCGGTATATTGGCCAGTAACAACAAAATGTGCTGCAATGATGTACAGTATGATGTTGAAAGATGGGAGTCTCAGCTGTTGTTTTATTACATTGTTTTGTCTTTATAGGATAAACTTGCTACAACGGTAATTGTTATGAATTGCTTTCTTTCATAATACTTAAGTTGATTAATTTATCAAAAAACAGCAAATAACAATAGCGGATGCTTGCGGTTGATTTTAACAAATTATCACAATTATTAACATCCCATCCCTCATGTTTCCCATTATATGCAGGTTTAACCTGTGGGTTTGTCTTGGCTCCAACTAGTGCTGTGCGATATGGACAACAATACAGTATATATCCCTATCACAATATAATATTTTTTCTAATAATGATATAAATATACACACAAAATGAATGGCACTATCGTCAATCTTTTCTCTTTTTATTTATGTAACACATTTTATTCATAAAAAGGACAAGACAATGAAAAAAAACAATATAAAATATTGGTAGAACCAGCCTTTCTTTTCGACAGTCATGTTTACATATGAATTTAGAGATGGAATCTGTATATTCTCTGTGTCTGCAGGACTGCTTGCCTTTGGACAACTCTGTTAGGCTCGTTTGGTACATTTTTATTTTCATTGTGTCGTGGTTTTGAGGTTGCGCTAGTAACTTGTTGATTTTTTTGTTCTCCGTGTTGTGCCTCCAAGTGACAGAAATGAATAAATGAATGATAAATGGGTTATACTTGTATAGCGCTTTTCTACCTTCAAGGTACTCAAAGCGTTTTGACAGTATTTCCATATTCACCCATTCACACACACATTCACACACTGATGGCGGGAGCTGCCATGCAAGGCGCTAACCAGCACCCATCAGGAGCAAGGGTGAAGTGTCTTGTCCAAGGACACAACAGACGTGACTAGGATGGTAGAAGGTGGGGATTGAACCCCAGTAACCAGCAACCCTCCGATTGCTGGCACAGCCACTCTACCAACTTCGCCACGCCGTCCCCAGATAGACGTGGTCAAGTCGCTAGCAACGACTTGTCATGTTTTGCAGATAAACCTAACGTCAATGTCTGACTTTTTAAACCCAAACAGGAGCGTTCCTCTTTCCTTTTTTACTACCAGTTTACCTTCGGGTTTTGTTGGTTGAACTACCATTGGGCTCTCTGATGGCAACGTTCTTGACATCCATGCTCCTGCCTTCTCTTCTTCTTTTAAGTGACACAAAAATGCATCCGCAAAGCAGCAGTGTTGCTGCAGTTACATTAGTCGCAGCCCAGACAATAATCCATCAATCCATCCATCTTCTTCCGCTTATCCGAGCCTAAGCAGAGAAGCCCAGACTTCCCTCTCCCCAGCCACTTTGTCCAGCTCCTCCCGGGGATCCCGAGGCGTTCCCAGGCCAGCCGGGAGACATAGTCTTCCCAACGTGTCCTGGGTCTTCCCCGTGGCCTCCTGCAGGTCGGACGTGCCCTCAACACCTCCCTGGGGAGGCGTTCGGGTGGCATCCTGACCAGATGCCCGAACCACCTCATCTGGCTCCTCTCAATGTGGAGGAGCAGCGGCTTTACTTTGAGCTCCCCCCGGATGGCAGAGCTTCTCACCCTATCTCTAAGGGAGAGCCCCGCCACCCGGCGGAGGAAACTCATTTCGGCCGCTTGTAAAAAGTTCATGACCATAGGTGAGGATGGGAACGTAGTTTGACCGGTAAATTGAGAGCTTTGCCTTCCGGCTCAGCTCCTTCTACGATACAGCGTCCGCATTACTGAAGACGCCGCCTGTCGATCTCACGATCCACTCTTCCCTCCCTCGTGAACAAGACTCTAAGGTACTTGAACTCCTACACATGGGGCAAGATCTCCTCCCCAGCTCGGAGATGGCACTCCAACCTTTCCCGGGCGAGAACCACAGACTCGGACTTGGAGGTGCTGATTCTCATCCCAGTCGCTTCACGCTCGGCTGCGAACCGATCAAGTGAGAGCTGAAGATCCTGGCCAGATGGCCACATCAGGACCACATCATCTGCAAAAAGCAGAGACCTAATACTGCAGCCACCAAACCGGATCCCCTCAACGCCCTGACTGCGCCTAGGAATTCTGTCCATAAATGTTATGACCAGAATCTGTGACAAAGGGCAGCCTTGGTGGAGTCCAACCCTCACTGGAAACGGGTCCGGTCCGACTTACTGCCGGCAATGCGGACCAAGCTCTGACACTGATCATACAGGGAGTGGACCGCCACAATCAGACAATCCGATACCCTATACCAGTGGTCCCCAACCTTTTTTGCACCACAGACCGGTTTAATGTAGGCATTATTTTCAGGGACCGGCTTTCCACTTGTGCCAGATAAACACAGCAAAAATAAGTGCATGAAAAATACAACTCACTATAACGCTGAATTAGTGGGAGCCCTGGGCTTGTTTCTTTGCAATGAGATGCAGATGGAAATCAGCCTTTGGCTACAATCTGTCACATTTATATTTTATATGTTCATTAATGTGCATTGCATCATGTCATAAAGTTATAACAAATATAACAAAAGGCAACTTACTATGAGGAGTGTTATTGTACATCTAGTAACAAACTTATTGGTGTGTCTAGTGGGACAGGTGAAAGTTAAGTCGGAGAAAGTGCAGTCGTTTATAAGTTATTTCATGTTTCTCTGCGGCCCGGTAGCAAATGCGTCACGGACCGGTACCGGTCCCCGGACAGGTGGTTGGGGACCACTGCCCTATACTATCTGAGCACTCCCCACAGGACTTCCCCGGGGACACGGTCGAATACCTTCTCTAAGTCCACAAAGCACAATATTATTATGGTAAAAACATTAGAGTTATATCGTATGATAGACATTTTTATGTTATACTGCAATATATATTGTATTAACGCACAGCGATAACTCCGAAGCCTGTCTTAAAATTATTCCCAACCTGCATATAATGGTCACTTTTGTTTCCCTTGACTGGTCGCTATAGAACGGCTTGACTGGATTTCTTTTGTAGGAATGAAAAGTCAGAAATGAATTCTGCAGCGCAGACTTCTTGTCATTCCACTCACAAAGCCTCCCTCTAACTACTGTACTGGGACTTCTCTCATTATTTCAACACTGTGAGTAATGAAGTCACGAGGCGTCAATCCCCTCACGGTCTGCAAATTGACAACAGGCTGCTTCTGTATTCATGCAAATTTCTGTTTTCGTGCACCATCTCTCCAGGTAAGACTTCCAGACATGAAGAACCCAGACTTCCGCTGTATATGGCACCTCAAAGCAGACAAGAAAACAAAGGGGTCTAATTATGTGCGCCTGGTTGTGGTTTTGCTGAGCCTGGTGCTTAAAAGTGGCTGAATAAAAACCCTCCACGGTGGTGGCTTATTCTTTTTATGGGTTACAATACGAGGCACAGCACACAAGCCTACATTTAATTGCTATAGGGGCAATGTATTTGTAATCTAAATTTTTAGGTATGGTGTTTTTAGTGTCCAATCTTTTTCCACAACATATAGAACAATTTAGTAGTAGGGGCTTTGCTACATTTTGTACATTAAAGATGCTAAAACCAATCCAAGGTCCAGGTCAATTAGCCAAGCGATCTGAACAAAAACATTGACATAGTTTTGTGTTATACTGTAGGTGACAAGGCAAATGTAATATTTGGTAATATACCTCATTAATGATTACCCTATCTTCCGGACTATAAGGCGCACTTAAAATAATTTTTTTAATCTCAAAACTCGACAGTGCGTCTTACAACCCGGTGTGCCTAATGCAAGGAATAATTCTAATTCTATTTTATTTGGTGCATGTTGCAATGATAAGTGTGACCAGTAGATGACATAAAAGATATGTGTAGACTGCAATAAAATGGTAGTCACACACAAGAGATAGGTGTAGACTACAATATGACTCAAGTAAACACCAACATTTTATATGTTCCATTGAAAATATAGAACATTACACACGGCGCTCAAAAAGCTATCAAAATGTTTTAGTACGACTTTGGTAAGCTATGAAGCCGCACCGCTTGATGGATTGTACTGTGCTTCATATACATACGAGTATTATTATGGTGTGTGTATAAGGTAAGACATATTATCTGGTGTTCTGTTTCGCAATATTACGCAAAAACAACTTTTCTTACCTTCTGGTACCTGCTGATCTGTATTTGGGATCTGCATAAATCCTGAAAAATTGCGCACGTCTGCCTTTGTAGTCCATGCCGACACCGTAGTCGATAAGCTTCTTCTTTTTCTCTATCTTCTTGTTATGTGACATTCATCCTCCACTGTTGCCATTTCTAATATAAAGTAGTGTAAAGTTCTTACTTATATCTGTCAGTAAACTCGCCATGAAAGCCCTAAAACATACCGGTGTAGTGAGTTTACATTATTCACCCAAGGAACTTTAGTTATTAGAGAGTTCTGGTCGGACGGTTTTCACGGGACACATTTCCGGCGGATGAGGAGATGCCGCTCCGTTATTGATTTTAGTAAAGTCTGAATGTCATTAAAGGCCTACTGAAATGAATTTTTTTTATTTAAACAGGAATAGCAGATCCATTCTATGTGTCATACTTGATCATTTCGCGATATTGCCATATTTTTGCTGAAAGGATTTAGTATAGAACAACGACGATAAACTTCGCAACTTTTGGTCGCTGATAAAAAAAAAGCCTTGCCTATAGCGGAAGTAGCGTGACGTCACAGGAGGAAGGATTCCTCACAATTCCCCGTTGTTTACAATGGAGCGAGAGAGATTCGGACCGAGAAAGCGACGATTACCCCATTAATTTGAGCGAGGATGAAAGATTTGTGGATGAGGAACGTTAGAGTGAAGAACTAGAGAGGCAGTGCAGGGTGTATCTTTTTTCGCTCTGACCGTAACTTAGGTACAAGGTCTCATTGGATTCCACACACTCTCCTTTTTCTATTGTGGATCACGGATTTGTATTTTAAACCACCTCGGATACTATATCCTCTTGAAAATGAGAGTCGAGAACGCGAAATGGACATTCACAGTGACTTTTATCTCCACGACAATACATCAGCGAAGCTCTTTAGCTACTGAGCTAACGTGATAGCATCTGGCTCAAATGCAGATAGAAACAAAATAAATAAATCCCTGACTGGAAGGATAGACAGAAGATCAACAATACTATTAAACCATGTACATGTAACTACACGGTTAATAATTCTCAGCCTGGCAAAGCTTAACAATGCTGTTGCTAACGACGCTGAAGCTAACTTAGCAACTTAGCAACCGGACCTCACAGAGCTATGAAAAAAACATTAGCGCTCCACCTACGCCAGCCAGCCCTCATCTGCTCATCAACACCCGTGCTCACCTGCGTTCCAGCGATCGATGGCGCGACGAAGGACTTCACCCGATCACAGATGCGGTTGACGGCTAGCATCGGCTAGCGCGTCTGCTATCCAAGTAAGTACTCCTTGTTGTGTTGCTACAGCCAGCCGCTAATACACCGATCCCACCTACAACTTTCTTCTTTGCAATCTCCATTGTTCATTAAACAAATTGCAAAAGATTCACCAACACAGTTGTCCAGAATACTGTGGAATTGTTCGATGAAAACAGAGCAGTTTGTATGGTGACACATTGGGTACTAATACTTCCATTGCCGTCGTGACGTCACGCGCATACGTCATCATACATGGACGTTTCCAACCGGAAGTTTAGCTGGAAATTTAAAATTGCACCTTATAAATTAACCCGGCCGTATTGGCATGTGTTGCAATGTTAAGATTTCATCATTGATATATAAACTATCAGACTGCGTGGTCGGTAGTAGTGGGTTTCAGTAGGCCTTTAAAAGAGTTAGCTCCACCTTTTGACACTTCTTCCACACCCGTCCTTGCACGCTACACCGCTACAACAAAGATGACGGGGAGAAGACGCCGTCGAAGGTGAATAACGTAAATAAGACCGCCCACAAAACGGCGCATCCTGAAGCGACTGTCAGAAAGTGGCTTGAAGATGATCTGTAAAATATAACCTATGCAACATTTTGACCAAAGAACCACCATTACATGTTATGTAGACCACAAGGAAGTGTTTTACATTTAGAAAAAAATATATAATAATATGACTCCTTTAATTCGCCCTGTAATCCGGTGCGCCTTATACTGTACATGAAAAAAAGATCGGAAATAGTCCATTCATCGGCAGTGCGCCTTATGATCCGGTGCGCCCTTTGGTCTGGAAAATAAGGTACTTCGTTTTATTTTTGAAAAATGCAAAAGACCAACAGAAAACAAGCTGCAGGCCAAAAATTCCCCATCGCCGCACTTTGGACACCAATGAGTTAAATGCTCATTTGAGTTAATTGTTGGCCTTACATTTTATAATGCCCAAAAATGCAATGTTAGTCAAGCAATTAATTATTTGTAAGAATGTTGTCAAAATGACCACCTTTAAGCAATGGGGTGGCCCATGCAAGAACAATTATCCAAAGACGCTGCGCATGCACTTAACACTTCTCCACCACGCTGATGTGGAATTCATTGGGATGCACTCTACTGGAATTCTACGGACTAGTCGACTTAATGTCCTAATGAGCAGCATGGAAAGAGGCGGTGGTGACTGTGTGTGGCACAGCGAGCGAAAATGGCCTTACTGGGCCAATTAGCATACTGAAGTTACTTCCTGCCACTTATACAAGGAATTGGAAACTAAAAGATAAAACAACACTCAGTAAATTGGGCAATTTTATAGCCAGAGAAATGAATTTGAACGTCCTCAAGAGTACCTACAATTTTGGAATTGAACCAAAATATGCCAAGATACATATTTGTGGTGACAAAAGAGGGAAGACCCTCAAGAATAGAGACAAGAAGTGATATCACCATGCCGATTGTCACTTGCCATTAGAGCTAACGTTTTTTCACAAAGGTCAACTTCCTTTTACACTTGTGTGGCAATTACTTTGTTAATTGTGTGAATGCTCCAAAGCATATGGTTTTCTACACCAAAATTCTTAAATGTACTATTATTCTACTCCAGATTTTGGCGCGCTCTAACTTACACATTTTTCATCCGATTCAACCCGTTCAAACTTCAAACTGTTGAGCCTATTCGGGAATCGCGGGATTTCCCTCAACAAATTCCAAAAAATCCCAGATTTCCCAGAATTCAATTTTTTCCGGTACATTTTTCCCATTCAAAATGAATTGGCCATTTTTCAAACTTCCACCATTTCCAAATTTTTTGACCAATTCAAACCATTTCACCTTAAACACATTCCACCATCCAGACAATTCAAACTTCCCTTTTTGTAAGTTCAAAAAAATTCCCCGATTTTCCAGAATTCCTGGTTTTCCAAAGCCCCATTTCCACCCTTTTTTCTGGCGACCACTCCTTCCACATTTTTCAACCAACTTCAACCGTTCCACTGTCAAAACATTCCAATTAATCAGGACAAAAAACTAAGGTTTTTTTTTAACAATAAAAATTTTCAGTTTTCCAGAAATTCCAGGAATTCCGTAATACCATTTCTCAATTCAACATGTCACTACTTCAACATTTCTCAACCGATTTGAAAAATTCCAACACCAACCATTTCAACTCATTCAGACCATTCAAGTTTTTTACCATTTTTAAAAATCTCCCGCTTTTCCCGAAATTCCCAAATTTTTTTGAAATATCCATTGAATTCAATGGGACATTCTTCAAAGTTCCACAACTCCCACATTTTTTATGCGATTCAAACTGTTCCAACTTCAAACATATTCAGCCTGTTTGGGAATCGTGTGCTCTACTTCAATAATTTAAAAACATTTCCAGGATTTCAATTCAACTTCAGCATAGGAGCAGTCACACGCAATTCCTTTAGGAATTGCCTCATCTAGTTTTCAAAAATTCAACTTTTGGGTTTGTTAAGCGTGTGACTTAAAATGTGCCCGTACAGTTGATAAAGGAACATGATGGTGCCAGTTTGACCCCGGAATAGATTAATTAAGGAAATGTGGACTGCATGCGTAAAGATAAAATATACATTAAATCAAGAATAAATATGTCTATTTATTTTTGGGATTAATAATAACGCTTCCTGAATTTTGTTTATATTTTCTATAATTAAAAAAAACAATTAAATGCATGTACCTTATCTCCAATTTCACCTTTTAGTCCTTCTTCACCCATGTCACCCTGTAATCATATGGGAAAAAGAGATGGAGTGCAAATAAAACATTAGAAATAGGCATACTATAGAAGAGTGTGCTGCCTAATTTAAGGAGAGTTTTTTTTCCAAGTAGTGCATTGCAGAGGAAAAAAAATAAATGTTAATGTGTATTTTTAAATCCACTTTTTTCCCCTCAAATGCTTGACACCTACTTCCAATGTGAGTAACTTCAGATGAGCATGTATAATGCGTCATAATCATTTCTGACATGTATACTTAAAAATATATAATGATAACTAGATGTAGTATATGACCCGGCCATTCTGGAAAATTTAAAGGACAAATGTATTGAAGTAAAACATCATACAAAATACTGTACTACAAAATATATCCGCTGTTTTAAGGATATAGTGAAAACAAACCCCAGCAACTAGTCAAAGATCCTCTATGTGACAGCTGCACTCTGCTGTTTGACTGTAAAAGTGCTACATCAACGGTTGTCTATATGACTGGAGCATTGATTTAAGAACCCACTGCAAAACAGACTATTCAAGATCCTTAATATGACAGGTGAGCTTTGCTATTGTAAGGATCAGCTGCAAAAACACTGGTCAAAGATCCTCTATGTGTAAATAATACTAGGCACTCACTGGCTTTCCTCTTGAGGGATCTCAGACAAATTAACCCGAGTGGACAATCACGGCTATAGATCAAAACCAGCATCTTACCTTTTCACCTTGCTCTCCCATTTCACCCTGTTGGCAAAAGAAAGCATAGCCTTAAAGCTCCAGGAATGATGGAAGCCACAGTGGGTCAGATTATATCAAGCAAGAGTGGGGGGGTTGCAAATCATGTTGGATTATGGCAGATTTTTTTGTCTCACCCTAGACAGACAGAAGATCATATTTTTTTTACACAGTCATAACAAGTATAACCAGGAGGTTACCAAATAAAATACTAATATGCATGCAGGATATGATAAAAGTATAGCATGGAAAAAGTGGGTACAACTATTGTTTTGTGGGGTAAAAATATAAATGATATGAAATAATATTTGATGCCATGATGACACGGAATACGTGTGCACCAGACCTTGGCTCCGGGGATGCCGTCCAGTCCTGGGATTCCAAGATCCCCCTAAGGAACAGCAAAAAATAGATATATCCTGCTCATTAAAGTCACACAAACCGACAAAAACCTGAAATGCATGGCGGTAGATGGCAGCAATGCATCCCAGTGGGCATCTTCTGTATTGATATCATGCATGGTAGAGATAAAGTACGGCAGCTTTGCTAAGTCTGTCACAAAAGTTCCTGAAAATATATATTTCAAATCCAAAGTTTTCCCCTTCCAACTAATCTTCCTGGAGTCTAAGGAACTTTCCCAGCATTCACTGCCATGCGTTCATGTACTCTTGGGAAGAATTATCCCAGAATGCTGCACAGCTCAGTCATTAAAGCCATCTTGATGCCATTCATGTCTTCAAAACGGGTCCCCTTGATGGCCCCGTGGGCTTGGGAAAGAGGGGAAAAAAAATCACACAGACATTGGGAGGTTCTTCTGCACGGCCATGTTCTTCTCAACCAGGAACTGTGGGGTGCGTTGTCACGGGAAAACAGCCACAAGTTGTTCTGCCACAACTCTCACCTCTTATTGAACTAAGTGAACGCCACGGATTTGTAGAAAGAACTTACACTGGATGATGACACTCACATTGGAGAATACAATCAACACAAACATTACTGAATTTAGTTTTTTTACACACCTCATATATCCCCTTTTTTGGTAAAACCACATGCCTGTCTAGCAGGTATATAAGATATACTGTATGCATTCCACCAACATTCCCTCACGTTTTATTTTATTGCTCTATTGTTATTCATTGTCACTCTTATTTTGTAATTTTTTTCAGCAAATACCGTATTTTTCGGAGTATAAGTCGCACCGGAGTATAAGTCGCACCGGTCGAAAATGCATAATAAAAAAGGAAAAAAAAACATATATAAGTTGCACTGGAGTATAAGTCGCATTTTTTGGGGAAATTTATTTCATAAAACCCAACACCAAGAATAGACATTTGAAAGGCAATTTAAAATAAATAAAGAATAGTGAACAACAGGCTGAATAAGTGTACGTTATATGACGCATAAATAACCAACTGAGAACGTGCCTGGTATGTTAACGTAACATATTATGGTAAAAGTCATTCAAATAACTATAACATATAGAACATGCTATACGTTTACCAAACAATCTGTCACTCCTAATCGCTAAACCCGATGAAATCTTATACGTCTAGTCTCTTACGTGAATGAGCTAAATAATATTATTTGATATTTTACGGTAATGTGTTAATAATTTTACACATAAGTCGCTCCTGAGTATAAGTCGCACCCCAGGCCAAACTATGAAAAAAACTGCGACTTATAGTCCGAAAAATACGGTAGTTAGTTTTGGGAGCATTTGTCATTTTATTTTGAAGTCCTATCTTCTTCCAGTAGGGACGTTGTCGTCCTCACTTGCTGTTACGACATGCCGTGAGGAGACTGGTGTGCTGCAAAGCCACGTGTCTTAATGCTGCCGCATTACTTCCTGTTTATTTTTATGCAGAAATAAATACGCCACCTGTTTCGGCTAAAGACAACCACTGAGTCCCCTTGTCTTCCGAGCAACACCCGCAATACACAACGCAGACCCGATCCGGCTACACCTGCACGATTCTGAATGGACATCTGCATTGTTATCATGCACAACTAAAAATGATATGCTGCTTTTGCTAAATTCAGGAAGTTAGTTGTCAGTTATAGTACATCAAAGACCTCATCGTCCGACACATGCATTCCCTATTTGGGTGGGTTGATACAGCACCTGTGCACGGCTTGTAGTCGGCCAGTCTGAACCAAAACATCCAGTGCCAAATTTTTGTCCCATTTCCCCCCTGATCAGTGTGCATCTTCAGGATGTTATCATGCATGGCGCAAAAAACATATTATGATACGTTGGCAGGTTAGCTGTTGTCACTTAAACCGGAGACCTCAAGGTCAAACAGCAAAATATATTCACTATTTGACGCCACAATTACTGAGATAAATTCCATATAGAAACAGTCAGCAATTGCTACTAAAAATGCTTTTATGTAGAATAGAGCAGTAAAACCACAACTTTAAATGAACTTTACTTGGATAAGCCTCTTTGCTCTGGTTCCTATTAAAGTGATGAAAGCGCTCATATTCCTGATGCGGGATTGAGATAATGGCACAAAAGATGGCATCGCTTAAATGATTCCCTGTTCTGGAAAAAATAGGCAATATTTTTTTTAAGTCTCGCTGTTCTGAAACACCTGCAGCGTGTCCTCTTTGTTTGCTTTGGGAATTGGATGCAGATCGGAGTTACAGTACATACACAGAAACACATTTTTACGAGGCAGGATATATGGCAGGGCTTTGCTCTCATGTGTTAAAAAAATCCGAATGTGAAGAATCAACAAATGCAGCACTCAAGTATGTTTTTACTGGAATTAACTCACCTTCAGTCCGTCAACACCTGGAGTACCAGGAGGCCCCAGTGAACCCTGGAAAACAATTATAAAAGGCTTTAGGCACGTTGAAATTACACAGCAGACAGCGTTTAGACAAATGATCACACTCAGTAAATTCAAGTACTTAAAAAAAAAAACACACAACTAAAGTGGTGTAGTGAAAGGTAAGAGGGCTTCTTCACATTTCTACCACACCAAGTGGACAATATAGTCATAAATAAATCCATAAAGTCATATATTAAAACACAAGCAATATATCAAAGCTGTTTCTTGGAACCTGCTGGGAAAACACTCGTCAAAGGCGTCTTAATAATGCCAATGCAAGACTGCCGCACCTTCACATTTTCCCCTCACCAAATGGACAATATGCTCAGAAATTAAGTCATAATTTAGAACAGAAGCAAATATGATAAAGCAACCTTTCCATTTGCTTTTAGCTTTCAGTGATGTGTCTATCCACTGCTTTTTCACCAAAAGAATATTCTATATTTACTTACCCAAATGCTAATCACGGTGAGTTATTAAATAAAAGTGCCCATTAACCTCGTCTGAAGTGGTTTGTGTATATTTTCTCGAGCTTCCTGAAGGGCAATACTGGAGTATTCCGACAAAATGCAGTCATATCTGCGGAGATATTGCGAACTTAATGGATAGGACAAGTAAATAGACATGTTCCAGCAGTGTGAACATGGTGAGAAGTGATCCTGATGTGAGGAACAGATGTTGGCCCTATCCAGCCATCAGGTAGCTGCCAGTGTTTGTTCAGGGTAACCCAATCACACACTTCCTGTCTGCATGTCATGTGGAGGAGGGGAGTGTTAGTCCACGCCAAAAAGGTTAACGATGACACACTAGTGTGTTAATGACTCACAAGCTGCACCCTAAGGCACACTCTATTAAATAAGATCGTTGAGCAGCTATGCAAGTGGGGCTCAGATGATGGCGGTGACCATAGCACTTTGTTTTTACTTTTTGAGTGGGCTTTACTATCAAAACAGCAGTCACCGTGGCAACAGCAGGTGGACTCCTCAGCAGGTAGAAGACTAGACACGTTAAAGTGGCCCAGAAGGGCAAACCCAATCTGCCTAGGTGAGAATATTAGCCTTTCTGCCCATCAATGTGTCAATGCCGGTATGGGTAAACATAACTAAGGCCATGTCTACACTAAGCCGGATAACCCCTTAAACTAATCATTATTTAGCCTATGCATCGTGTCAGCCTCACTAAACCGTCGTTTAAGGCATGGGTGTCAAACTCTGGCCTTCGGGCCAAATTTGGCCCACCGTGTAATTTCAGTTGGCCCTTGAGGCGATATCAAATTAACACTAGAGCTGGCCCGCCGATTACATACAGCGGCGGTGCCGCGGTAACACCACATTCACCGCTAATTGTCATACTTGCCAACCCTCCCGGGAGACTCCCAAATTTCAGTGCCCCTCCCGAAAATCGTCACGTCCGCTTTTCATCCAGTCCAACGAGTGCGGGCCCAGTCACATAATATGCGCGGCTTCTGCACACACACACAAATGAATGCAATGCAAACTTGCTCAACAGCGATACAGGTTACACTGAGAGTAGCCATATAAACAACTTTAACACTGTTAGAAATATACGCCACGCTGTGAACCCACACCCAACAAGAATGACAAACACATTTCGGGAGAACATCCGCACCGTAACACAACATAAACACAACAGAACATACACCCAGAACCCTTTGCAGCTCTTCCGGGACGCTACAAGGTGTGTGTGTGTGGGGGGGGGGGGGGGGGGGCAGGGGGGGGGGGTGTTTGGTGGTAGCAGGGGGTGTATTTTGTAGCGTCCCGGAAGAGTTAATGCTGCAAAGGGTTCTGGGTATTTGTTCTGTTGTGTTTATGTTGTGTTACGGTGCGGATGTTCTCCCGAAATGTGTTTGTCATTCTTGTTTGGTGTGGATTCACAGTGTGGCATATATTTCTAACAGTGTTAAAGTTGTTTATACGTACACCCTCAGTGTAACCTGTATCGCTGTTGATCAAGTATGCGTTGCATTCACGTGTGTGTGCGTACAGAAGCCGCACATATCTTGTGACTGGGCCGGCACGTTGTTAGAATGGATGAAAAGCGGACGTGACGACAGCTCGTAGAGGACGTTAAATGCAGTGTCTTTAAGGCACGCCCCCAAGACTGTGGTCCGGGTGGACTACGAGATATAATGACTGATGAACACCTTTGTTCGATAATGAAGGTTGCCTCAGCTCAAAGACTGAGCCCCGACATTAATGAACTAGCATCCAAGAAAAGATGACAGGTATCTGGCTTGGGCACGTCAGATTAGATCAGTGTGTTGCAAACTGAGCAGTTTAAAGTCCTGAATGGTTGGTTTATTCATTGTTATTTTATTTTCAAATGTATTAGCCTGTGGAAAAAGCTAATGTTGATATTTACCTCAGAAGGCTGCAAATAGAAAAGAGGCATTCAATTTTTATTTAAATTGTATTTGATATGCCATTGATATTTTTTTTAATTATTATTATTATTATTTGAAACTCGATTTTGCATGTCACTATAAAGTTATATAAGACTTGCTTGTTCAATATTCAATGCAAAACTTGTTTGGATCCCTATTAAAAGGTTCATTTGTTCAACCTTGGCCCGCGGCTTTGTTCGGTTTTAAATTTTGGCCCACTCTGTATTTGAGTTTGACACCCCTGGTTTAAGGTAAACCTCCTTGGATAATTTTTTACACGGGTAAGTGCGCCGTGTATTCCTTGAATCTCCGGCTCTTAGCTTTGTATGGACTTGTTGATCGTTTACAAACTGAGTTCGGAGAGGAAGTGAAGTCAGAAAGATCGCGCCCCACACAGGAAGTGACGTCAGAAAGAACACGCCACAGCCAGCTTCATAACAACCGGAGCTAACCACTGGAAATATGGAGGCGAGTCATCCAGACATGCCCGTGTTTCTCATTCTTGTACAGACGCTTGTGGAAATCACACATTAATACCTTAAAGGCCTACTGAAATTAATTTTTTTTATTTAAACGGGAATAGCAGATCCATTCTATGTGTCATACTTGATCATTTCGCGATATTGCCATATTTTCGCTGAAAGGATTTAGTAGAGAAAATCGACGATAAAGTTCACAACTTTTGCTCGCTGATAAAAAAAGCCTTGCCTGTACCGGAAGTAGCTTGACGTCACAGGAGCTAGTATTCCTCACAATTCCCCGTTGTTTACAATGGAGCGAGAGAGATTCGGAGCGACAAAGCGACGATTACCCCATTCATTTGAGCGAGGATGAAAGATTCGTAGATGAGGAACGTTACAGTGAAGGACTAGAGAGGCAGTGATGGACGTATCTTTTTTCGCTCTGACCGTAACTTAGGTACAAGCTGGCTCATTGGATTCCACACTCTCTCCTTTTTCTATTGTGGATCACGGATTTGTATTTTAAACCACCTCGGATACTATATCCTCTTGAAAATGAGAGTCGAGCACACGAAATGGACATTTAAAGTGACTTTTATCTCCACGACAATACATCGGTGACACACTTAGCTACTGAGCTAACGTGATAGCATCGTTCTGAAATGAAGATAGAAACAAAAGAAATAAACCCCTGACTGGAAGGATAGACAGAAGATCAACAATACTATTAAACCATGTACATGTAACTACACGGTTAAAAATTCTCAGCCTGGTAAGGCTTAACAATGCTGTTGCTAACGACGCTAAGGCTAATTTAGCAACTTAGCAACCGGACCTCACAGAACTATGATAAAAACATTAGCGCTCCACCTACGCCAGCCAGCCCTCATCTTCCCTTCAACAGCCGTGCTCACCTGCGTTCCAGCGATCGACGGCGCGACGAAGGACTTCATCCGTGGGTTTGGCGGCAAGCATCGGCTAGGCGTAGTAAGTAGTCCTTGTTGTGTTGCTGTAAGTATTGTACTTAGCCGCTAATACACCGATCGATCCCACCTACAACGTTCTTCTTTGCAGCCTCCATTGTTCATTAAACAAATTGCAAAAGATTCACCAACACAGATGTCCAGAATACTGTGGAATTTTGTCGAAGAAAACAAGAGGTTTTTGTATCGGGTCGATGGGGTCCAACCACTTCCATGGATTTTGTGACGTCACGCGCATAAATCATATCCAAAGGAGTTTTTCAACCCGAAGTGTGGCGGGAATTTTAAAATTGCACTTTATAAGTTAACCCGGCCGTATTGGCATGTGTTTCAATGTTAAGATTTCATCATTGATATATAAACTATCAGACTGCGTGGTCGGTAGTAGTGGGTTTCAGTAGGCCTTTAAGTGAAGGAAACACGCAATTGCAGCCATTTCGGATACTACACATCTCAGACGGCAAGAGAACTCTCGAATGTCCAGGTCAGCTGTGATTGTACTTATTGAAAAACTTCAACCATTTGTCGAAGGAAAGACAATGAGAATGCGGGCTCCCGTGGATGTGATAAATGGAAGACTACGGAAAACATCAAATGCTTTTAGACTGGCAAAGCAGATTGTATCAGTTACTGTCCGCCATGACTCAATGTATAGCTCCAGAGTACAAACCCCGTTTCCATATGAGTTGGGAAATTGTGTTAGATGTAAATATAAACGGAATACAATGATTTGCAAATCCTTTTCAATCCATATTCAGTTGAATATGCTACAAAGACAACATATTTGATGTTCAAACTGATAAACTTTTTTTTTTTTTTGCAAATAATCATTAACTTTAGAATTTGTTGCCAGCAACACGTGACAAATACTTTGGGAAATGTGGCAATAAATACTGATAAAGTTGAGGAATGCTCATCAAACACTTATTTGGAACATCCCACAGGTGAACAGGCAAATTAGGAACAGGTGGGTACCATGATTGGGTATAGAAGTAGATTCTATGAAATGCTCAGTCATTCACAAACAAGGATGGGGCGAGGGTCACCACTTTGTCAACAAATGCGTGAGCAAATTGTTGAACAGTTTAAGAAAAACCTTTCTCAACCAGCTATTGCAAGGAATTTAAGGATTTCACCATCTACGGTCCGTAATATCAAAGGGTTCAGAGAATCTGGAGAAATCACTGCACGTAAGCAGCTAAGCCCGTGACCTTCGATCCCTCAGGCTGTACTGTATCAACAAGCTACATCAGTGTGTAAAGGATATCACCACATGGGCTCAGGAACACTTCAGAAACCCACTGTCAGTAACTACAGTTGGTCGCTACATCTGTAAGTGCAAGTTAAAACTCTCCTATGCAAGGCGAAAACCGTTTATCAACAAGACCCAGAAACGCTGTCGGCTTCGCTGGGCCTGAGCTCATCTAAGATGGACTGATACAAAGTGGAAAAGTGTTCTGTGTTCTGACGAGTCCACATTTCAAATTGTTTTTGGAAACCGTGGACATCGTGTCCTCCGGACCAAAGAGGAAAAGAACCATCCGGATTGTTATAGGCGCAAAGTTGAAAAGCCAGCATCTGTGATGGTATGGGGGTGTATTAGTGCCCAAGACATGGGTAACTTACACATCTGTGAAGGCACCATTAATGCTGAAAGGTACATACAGGTTTTGGAGCAACATATGTTGCCATCCAAGCAACGTTACCATGGACGCCCCTGCTTATTTCAGCAAGACAATGCCAAGCCACGTGTTACATCAACGTGGCTTCATAGTAAAAGATTGCGGGTACTAGACTGGCCTGCCTGTAGTCCAGACCTGTCTCCCATTGAAAATGTGTGGCGCATTATGAAGCCTAAAATACCACAACGGAGACCCCCGGACTGTTGAACAACTTAAGCTGTACATCAAGCAAGAATTGGAAAGAATTCCACCTGAGAAGCTTAAAAAATGTGTCTCCTCAGTTCCCAAACGTTTACTGAGTGTTGTTAAAAGGAAAGGCCATGTAACACAGTGGTGAACATGCCCTTTCCCAACTACTTTGGCACGTGTTGCAGCCATGAAATTCTAAGTTAATTATTATTTGCAACAAAAAAAAAAAAAGTTTATGAGTTTGAACATCAAATATCTTGTTTTTGTAGTGCATTCAACTGAATATGGGTTGAAAAGGATTTGCAAATCATTGTATTCCGTTTATATTTACATCTAACACAATTTCCCAACTCATAGGGAAACAGGGTTTGTATTTCTTGCCACCTTATGTTGTATATATTTGAAATGAGCTTTCCAGTTCATTTTTCATCTATTATTACACCTCAAAAGTGATTTATTTTCACCCTTTCAATACTAATTTTAGATCCTTTGTAACTTTACAAATGTCGTTTGTAAAGAGATTGAACAATTAGAATTGTATCCAATAAGGAATAAATACTTCTGATTTTAAGTTTCGTGTCCTCTTTAAACATCTTCTGGCTCCAGATTAAACAAATACGTCGACATGACATAAACACACCTACTCAATTTTGTCATGATCCCTCATGACTGTTGTTGGAATTACAGGATGTTGTGTTGTGCACCGGTGTTTTGGCGTTACTTCCTGTTCAGTGTTCTTATTTACATTCTGCTTCCTGTTTAGGCATGTTTTGTGGTGTCTTTGCCTCTGTTCTGAGAGCTGGTCTTCTCACCTGTGTTCCTGATTAGCACTTAAGAGACCCACCTAATCAGCTAATTAGGAGCTTTCTTGCGCCGAGCGAGAATAATTTAAAATGTTGATGACCATTGCGATTGTTACATCAAAAAGACACAAATTAAGACGCAATACTGAAAGCTATATGCTTCTAAATGGAGAGTCTCTAAAGCTAGATAAGGCTACTCTGTGCTTAGGTACCATTTAATAAGCAGTATTTGCATTATCTACAAACAAACACCACAGAATCAGCATGAGGCTACCTACCTTGAGTCCATGAGGCCCCTCAGGTCCCTGTAAAACAACAGAGTTAGACAAGAGTTAAATCAAGTAAAAAATCAGTGCTGGATGGAATAATATACATTCTCGTGTCAGCTCCAGACTGGCAATGAGGACACACCCTCTTTTCAGGGCAGAACACATTTAAAACTCACTGATTTTTTTTCTTGACAAAAACATAAACCACCATATTTTCATTGCATGTCAAATTGCAACAAAATTATCTTGGTTTGTTTTACCATCTATATACGTTTTTGGCTCATAAGAGGCGGTAGTTGGACGGCCTGAGCAAAATCAGTGAGTCAAAGCAGCAGAACATTCTGGAAGAGTAATTAAAACCCAGTATTGAATGTGGCTTATTGTATTTTATGTGACTTTACACCGGAGCTGGGCAAATATTTTGACTCAGGGGGCCACATTGAGAGAAAAAAATGTGTTCTGGGGGGCCAATGTGTATAAATGATATATACACATTATAGCTGAAAAAACCTGCTGTACAGTATGTGTGTTTGGGTCCCTTTTTTTCAGGAACACTAATATATCACAAAGTCCGATAAAGTTCTAAAAAAGTTATGACAGACCACCTAAAAAAAATATAATGTAATTTTACAGTTTTTTACGGAATTTGACACCCAAAATGTACATTAAAATAAAGAAAGTGAGATTTCCAATATTAACTAGGAACAATAATACACTGAATATTAACAACATATGAACATCTTTTACTTCTCAGACCAGCTCCTCGATAGTTGTGGATCTTTTGCAATCAAGCAAAACACAACATGTCACGGTTGGGGTTGCAGCTTGCTGCGGGATCGTTCCTCCAATGCTACACGGACTACTCCGGACGACAGCGTGAGGTAGGAGATGATTTATTCTCATAAATCATAGACAAACCGAAAACAAGCAAAAAGGATGCGTGCCGATTGCACGTGGAAGCTAAAGCAAAACTTAGCACAGGAAACACAGAAGCAAGAATTAGGAAAGTCAAACGTAATAGTTGCATGGAGCAAACAACGGAGCTACAATGAGTGACCGGAAAAGGCAACTTAAATAATGTCTCTGATTAGCGCTCGGGAAGCAGGTGAGCGGGCGAGCACTAATCAGAGACAGGTGCACACAAAGAGTGACCATGACAACCAAAACAAACTCCTGAAGTGCACAAAACAACCAAGGAAGTCCAAAACTAACAGAAAACACAAAACAAACATGATCCGGACCCAGGATCATGACAGAACCCCCTCCTCAAGGACAGATACCAGATGTCCATAAAAAAAAGAATCAAGCAGGGTCAAAAGTCATGGGCGGGCGGAGGGAGGACTTGGAGGTGGGTCGCCAGGCCAAGTGTCCCCGAATCCACCGAGGCAAAGTCAAGTGGCGGCGGCGAGTGGAACACCGCTGCAGCAGACGAGGCGGGCGACCAGGGAGCGGCCACATCCGTGGCCGACGGCGAGGCGGACGACTCGACGCCTTCATGGCAGGCTTGGACGCCCGTACAGGTGCCTGGCGAGGAGCAGGTACTGGCGCTTGGCGAGGAGCAGGCGTCTGCCGGGGGGCAGGTGCGGGCGTCTGCCGGGGCGCAGGTGCGGGCGTCTGCCGAGGCGCAGGTGCGGGCGTCTGCCGGGGCGCAGGTGCGGGCGTCTGCCGAGGCGCAGGTGCGGGCGTCTGCCGAGGAGCAGGTGCGGGCGTCTGCCGAGGAGCAGGTGCTGGCGTCTGCCGAGGAGCAGGTGCGGGCGTCTGCCGAGGAGCAGGTGCGGGCGTCTGCCGAGGTGCAGGTGCGGGCGTCTGCCGAGGTGCAGATGCGGGCGTCTGGCGAGGTGCAGGTGCGGGCGTCTGGCGAGGTGCAGGTGCGGGCGCCTGCCGGGGTGCAGGTACGGGCGCCTGCCGGGGTGCAGGTACGGGCGCCTGCCGGGGTGCAGGTATGGGTGCCAGCCGAGGTGCAGGTACGGGTGCCAGCCGAGGTGCAGGTACGGGTGCCAGCCGAGGAGTAGGTACGGGTGCCAGCCGAGGAGCAGGTACAGGAACTGGAGATGGTGGCGCCTGCAGGCCCACCGGAGATGCTGGTGGCGCCTGCAGGCCCACCGGAGATGCTTGTGGCGTCTGTAGGCCCACCGGAGATGCTGGTGGCGTCTGCAGGCCCACCGGAGATGCTGGTGGCGTCTGCAGGCCCACCCGGGCTGAGGTTAGCCATGAGCATGGCAGAGGTGGTCTATCTGGGAGTTGCGGCTTGGCATGCCGACGGACTGGTGGTGGAGGACGGGCTGGAGGTTGCGGCTTGGCAGGCCGAAAGGCTGGTGGTGGCGGCCGGGATGGAGGTTGCTGCCTGGCTGGGCGCAGCCGAGCAGCCCCACCAGCACAGCTCCCGGCCCCAGCCCCCCCCTCAAGGGGCGGATACCAGACGCGCTCCTGAACAGTCTTTAAGGGTGGGTGGCGGGAGGTCAGGCGGGGGTCAAAGTCCTCCCCTCTAAATTGTCCAATGTCTTTTCCCATCCCCCCCTGAGGTCTTTTGGGAGGATGAGAGGAAAAAGTCACTGACTTGGGCGGGGCATGAGTCTTTAGGGGTGGAGTCCAAAAATCAGGTGACTGGGATTTACAAGACCTAGTGTTCAAAAAACTGTTCTGATTATGCTTTATTTTTGGCATAAAGTCTTTAGGAGGTGGCTGACCAAGGGTGACAGAAGGCAAAAAAAGAAAATTTTTATCAGTGACTTCCCTTGGAGACGCCGGCGGAGTGACGTCATCTTCGCGCGCCGGTTTAGTGACGTCATTCAAAGTGGAGTTGTTGTCAGAGTTAATTTGGCTTGCAGCCCAATCTAAAAATTGTTTAGCAAAACTGGACACGGGATTACCAAACAACTGAGGGGAAGAGTGGGCTGCTTGAGGCATGCTGTGTGCCGGAGGAGGCGTCTGAGGGAGCGGCGCGTCCCGGTAGCGAAGCGACTTCCGTCCTCGCTAACGCGTCCGGTACTGGAGTGTAGCGATGTCCTCCCTCGCCTTTAACAACCTCCTCGTACCTTTATTCACCTCCTTGGAGTCCATGGCGAAGGAACTCTTCTGGTAGCTCCGTTCTGTCACGGTTGGGGTTGCAGCTTGCTGCGGGATCGTTCCTCCAATGCTACACGGACTACTCCGGACGACAGCGTGAGGTAGGAGATGATTTATTCTCATAAATCATAGACAAACCGAAAACAAGCAAAAAGGATGCGTGCCGATTGCACGTGGAAGCTAAAGCAAAACTTAGCACAGGAAACACAGAAGCAAGAATTAGGAAAGTCAAACGTAATAGTTGCATGGAGCAAACAACGGAGCTACAATGAGTGACCAGAAAAGGCAACTTAAATAATGTCTCTGATTAGCGCTCGGGAAGCAGGTGAGCGGGCGAGCACTAATCAGAGACAGGTGCACACAAAGAGTGACCATGACAACCAAAACAAACTCCTGAAGTGCACAAAACAACCAAGGAAGTCCAAAACTAACAGAAAACACAAAACAAACATGATCCGGACCCAGGATCATGACACAACAAATATGTAAAAAAACCGCAACATATGAATGAAAAGTGTAATAAGCACCTACAATATGATATATTATCACGCAAAAATGTGCTTACGCATTTGTTTCTGACACATGCGTTTCGGGCTGGTTGCTCTGAAAACAAACCCCGCCCACTCTGCTTTGTTCCTCGTCCGAACTGCTGTGACGTAGATTACCGTAATAACTCGAATAACACCCAAAAGCGCAGATTTCGACCATTGAAATACTTTCTATAGTTGAAGACTTACGGTCATTTAAAAATAGCACTTCACATCATAATGGCGGCGACAATTTTGATGTTAAAGGTCTAAAAAAATTATGTTGAACGTCCAGCGGGCCGGATTAAAAATCTTAACGAGCCACATGTGGCCCGCGGACCGTATTTTGCCCAGGGCTGCTTTACACCCTTAATGTAACATAAGGCCACGTTGGATAGTGCAGGCCAAGTCATACTTGCCAACCTTGAGACCTCCGATATCGGGAGGTGGGGGGTGGGGGGTGGGGGGGAATTCACCAACTCAAGTATTTCATATATATATATATATATAGATATGAAATACTTGACTTTCAGTGAATTCTAGCTATATATACAGGTAGTATATATATATATATATATATATATATATATATATATATATATATATATATATATATATATATATATATATATATATATATATATATATATATATATATATATATATATATATATATATTTTATTATACATATAAATAAAATAAATACTTGAATTTCAGTGTTCCGGAGGCTATCCAGTAGATGGCAGCATTGTCCTGTTTAACTTCTCCGTTCATGAATGAGTATATCGTTTCGGCCACCGTGTTCAATGGAGAAGTCTGTTCTACAAAATGTACAGGCAACATACATACCCCTTCCCCTTCGAACTGTCCTGGATGAACTGAAATTCTTGTTTCCGTTCGTTTTGGAACTTGCAAGCGTATTTCTTCATCTTGCTCGTCGACGGTGTTGCCATGTCTGTAACTTCCTCGTTCTTCTGCTTCGTCTCCTTGTTGTGTGCGCAGTTGTGCACTCTACTCTCTAAAAGCCGTAGATGTTATGACGTCATTGGGCAGGCAAGCTGTTTATATTGTGGGAAAGCGGACGTGAGAACAGGCTGTCCGCATTGAGCTGGAGGGGGCGTGGCCTTCAGCTCCGGCTGAATACCGGGAGTTTGTCGGGAGAAAATTTCTGCTGGGAGGTTATCGGGAGAGGCGCTGAATACCGGGAGTCTCCCGCTAAAAATGGGAGGGTTGGCAAGTATGCCAAGTAAAACACCCCGAAAATCTAATCAATTACGTAGAAAAAGTAGCACATTAAAGATTACATCCAGACCAGTGAGGGGTGATACATTAAATAGTTTTACCCATACGATACCCAGTGATAAACACACTTTGGTATCACTGATACCGATACCAACAATGTTTGGGCTACAAATACTATCAACATACAAATAAAAGACCAATACTGTATTGACACAAATATAAGACAACCTGACATTTTTCTTGGGAACATGTTGCCAATACATAGACATGCGTATTACTGGGAAATAAATACTTAAGTATAAAATACAAATATTATACTGTATTGACACAACTAAAAGACAAATGAGAGACATATATATTACTGTATCGCTACGAATATAGGACAAATGTATTACTGTACTAACTAATACAAGACAAATATACAAGTATATCGGGGGTCAGCAACCCGTGGCTCTCGAGCCGCATGCAGCTCTTTAGTACCGCCCTAGTGGCTCCCTGGAGCATTTTTAAAAAAGCATTAAAAAAATTAAAAAACATTTGTTTTAGCATGTTTATATGTATTATAATATATATAAACCTTCCCAATTGTTAGAAAGCCCACTGTTTAATATGTTGGTGTCAGTGACGTGCGGTCATGGAAAGAAAAAACATGTAAAAAGAAAAAAAAATCATTAAATTGTTATTATGTATTCAGTGATTAATCTATAAAGTTATTTTCCATTTAACTTCACCAGTTTTAGATTATTTTTATTCAAAATCGCTGAATTTTCACATTTGCCGTTCAAATACTGAGAAGAGACGGTGCGGTGATCAGCAGCCAGTTGAGGCACGTCACTGCGTTGTGCCTCAACATGGATGGCCTGCTGTGCAGTGAGATCGTATTGCTACATGAATTATATTATACATTTCCATCATTTAGTTAGCTGAGGTATATAATGTACAGTGTATTTTGTCAACAACTGTATGTGTGTAAAGTATTTCTTGTGCTGAGCGATCATAAAACTGCTGCGAAGACGCACTGTGGGAGGCTCGCAGTAACCCCGCCTCCTTGTGCCAAGCACCCCCGTCGCAGAATGCACCGCCCGACGGGAGCGCCACACCAACCAAAGCCCACACCCAAACCCTCCACGTGCAAGACCGAATCCACCCAAAAAAAGTCACTTAACAAGAAGCCAAAAAGTGCAACAACAACAATGCTCGCGCCGGAGGAGCCGTGAACGAGTGCAGGGACACAACAATAGGTACACCTGCAGACTGCAGCACGGATTTCATATTTCATTCATTCACAACTCCTCCAACACGAACACCACTGTTCCCGCACTTATAAGTAAAGGTAAGACCATAATAACGTTTTTTTTTATTAAATGTGCTTTTTTGTGTGCTACAGTTTGTATGTGTAAAGTTAAAGTTAAGTTAAAGTACCAATTATTGTCACACACACACTAGGTGTGGTGAAATTTGTTCCCTGCATTTGACCCATCCCCTTGATCACCCCCTGGGAGGTGAGGGGAGCAGTGGGCAGCAGCAGCGCCGCGCCCGGGAATAATTTTGGTGATTTAACCCCCAATTCCAACCCTTGATGCTGAGTGCCAAGCAGGGAAGAATGCTGGTATGAGCTTTTAAACATAACCCGTTAACTGCTGCCAATCAAATGGTGAATAAGATACTCTTTAGGGTTCATATGTTTGTAAATCTGACTGTGATGAAGTCAGTGCCTCACAAGCCATGAACCTCACCGCACGTCACTGGTTGGTGTGTATGCTTCACTGATGAGAGTATTTGGTGAACATCGTTTAGTCCTACTAATTTCGGCGGTTCTTGAACTCACCATAGTGTGGACTGTGACGCAACAGTTTGTTTACATAAAAAATCTTCCATTGCTTCTTTGTCTCATTTTGTCCAGCAAAAGTTTTATGCTGTGCGTGAATGGACAAAGGTGAGCTTTGTCGATGTTATTGACTTGTTGAAATGCTAATCAGGCATATTTGGTCAGTGCATGACTGCAAGCTAATCAATGCTAACATGCTATTTAGTCTAGCTGTATGTACATATTGCATCATTATGCCTCATTTGTTGGTATATTTGAGCTAATTTAATATCCTTTACTTTCATCCTCTTTGTATATAATTTAGTTTTGCATGTCTCATGACACATTTCAGATAGATGTTTGTGTGCCATGTTGTTACAGACCACAGCAAACAATACCTAGCTGGAAAAAGATTGTAATAAATGTATTGTTTCCTTTAACTTGGACACAGACATCTACACCTTTGGCCATTAAAAAACTGTATTTTCTGGGCGTTATCTCACCTTCTGAGTAGTTTCTAATGCAGGGGTCTCAGACACGCAGCCCGCGGGCTACTTGCAGGCCGCGAGACGTTTTGCGGCCCACACCTTAATATGAAAATGTAATGTTAGTGCGGCCCGCAAGTTTTATATGAATGGTCGTTGACAGCGTCATACTTGCCAACCCTCCCGATTTATCCGGGAGACTCCCGAATTTCAGGGCAACCATTTTCTCGAATGTCTTCATCCAAACAACAATATTAAGGGCGTGCCGTGATGTCACAGCCTTTAGCGCCCTTTAGCGTGCCAGCCCAGTCACATGTTGTATTTGGCTTCTGTACACACACGTAAGTGACTGCAAGACATACTTGATCAACAGCCACACAGGTCACACTGAGGGTGGACGTATAAACACGTTTAACACTGTTACAAATATGCGCCACACTGTGAACCCACACCAAACAAGAATGACAAACACATTTCGGGAGAACAGCCGCACCGTAACACAACATAAACACAACAGAACAAATACCCAGAATCCCATGCAGCCCTAACTCTTCCGGGCTGCAATATACACCCCCGCTACCACCAAACCCCGCCCTCCCAACCCTGCGCTCCCACACATCAACCCCCTCCTTGCGTCGGTTGAGGTGGGCGGGGTTGAGGGGGCGGGTTTCTGCATCCAGTGGCCCCCAGGTAAATTGAGTTTGAAACCCCTGCTCTAATGGTTTCTAATTTTGTAAAAATGTGTAGAATAAATATTACATTTCAACATTTCTGTCAACAAAGATTTGCTTCAGCCTGCGACACATAGTCATTTTGATAGTAGGCTAATATATCTAATATAGACACTTACGCCATGTGTTACCTTCATTATAACACTTATATAAGGCTTTTCATTTTTTGCGGCTCCAGACAGATTAGTTTTTTGTATTTTTGGTCTTTCAACGTTTTGGGTTGCCGACCCCTGAACTAGATCAATCAAAGATGATATACGGTGATAATATATAGGATATCTATAATACTATATTGGTAGTAATATAATATCAATAAAATACTGTATTAAAAGGCATATGAGATCACCCTCTGTTGCAGCCTTCATCCGCCTTCAGTGCCGTTGTGACATGCAGTGTCATCCTCCGCCACTTCCACCGTTGAGGTCTTTGAAATGCTATTCAACCCATAGCTGGGACGCCAAGGACCGTGTGGTGGCTGCAGGCGCATCAGTCTCCCCACGCTAAAAGACGTCACGCGCAGGCGTCCTCCCGAATGGGAACCCATCCATTCTGAGGACAGTCATACTCGACTACGAGTAACTGCCGATGATGATGATGATGAAACCAGTATTAACATGAATATAAGACAAATACACAAATATATTACAGTATCGCCATGAATGTAAGACAACCCTGAAGATGAGACAATCCTTATTTTACAAAACTCCTTTTTGGAAAATAAAATTGATTTTTTTTAACCAACAAGTTTATAAGACGACCTGTCTGTTTCAGAAGGAAAGGAAGGACAAGAGCACAAGCATCTAGCCTGCATTTCGACCCAAACCCTCAAGATCAACTTCTATTAATGCGACAAAGGGACTTCCCTTTAGCAACCTCTGTTAAGCTCTCCTCAGCGGGCCTTGGTAAACATCTTTACGAGCCACCGACTATACGTGAACGCTAATTAGCTTGGCTGCATCTGAGAACACTCAGGGGCTACCGGCAAAGAAAAAAAAAAAAAAGAGTCAAGAGCAACGCTTTTGTTACAGTCCAATTGAAGATAAAAAGCCAAATATGTTTGCAGCTTTTAGTTTGGTACTCGGAAACAGCAAACAATGAGGAAACAGCCGTGCTGGTGCTGTGGTTTCCATTACAAAATCACCCCAATATCATTGTTTTTATTTGAATTCCGCACTTTTATGTGATGTTTTACTGCCAGTTTGGACTTAAGCGATGGAGCTGTAGGTTAGCATAACAGTGAGGAGTCGTGTGTACTTGATTGAAAGAGACAACACTAATAGCAAAGCTGCAACCTCTATTGCAGTGGTTCTCAAACTTTTTTTGTCATCCCCCACTTTGGACAAGGGGGAGTTTTCAAGCCCCACCTGCCCCCATCGCCCCAACAGAACGCTAATGCCAAGCTTAAAGGCCTACTGAAATGAATTTTTTTTATTTAAACGGGGATAGCAGATCTATTCTATGTGTCATACTTGATCATTTCGCGATATTGCCATATTTTTGCTGAAAGGATTTAGTATAGAACAACGACGATAAAGATTGCAACTTTTGGTATCTGATAAAAAAAGGCTTGCCCCTACCGGAAGTAGCGTGACGTAGTCAATTGAACATATACGCAAAGTTCCCTATTGTTTACAATGATGGCCGCATGAAGTGAGAGAGATTCGGACCGAGAAAGCGACAATTTCCCCATTAATTTGAGCAAGGATGAAAGATTTGTGGATGAGTAAAGTGCAAGTGAAGGACTAGTGGGGAGTTGAAGCTATTCAGATAGGGAAGATGCTGTGAGAGCCGGGGGTGACCTGATATTCAGCTGGGAATGACTACAACAGTAAATAAACACAAGACATATATATACTCTATTAGCCACAACACAACCAGGCTTATATTTAATATGCCACAAATTAATCCTGCATAAAAACACATACGTGTTTGTTATGCTAGCTCCTAGCTCCTATGCTAGCTCCTAGCTCCATAGAACACACCAATACAATTCAAACACCTGATCAACACACAGAATCACTCAGCCCAAAAGACCGTTCACCTAACCCAAGGTTCATAAAGCTCATATATTTTTAAAAAGTTACGTACGTGACACGCACGTACGGTCAAGCTATCAAATGTTTAGCAGCCAAGGCTGCATACTCACGGTACCTGATATTCAGCTGGGAATTACTAAAACAGTAAATAAACACAAGACATATATTTACTCTATTAGCCACAACACAACCAGGCTTATATTTAATATGCCACAAATTAATCCTGCATAAAAACACCTACGTCTTTGTTATGCTAACTCCTAGCTCCTATGCTAGCTCCTAGCTCCATAGAACACACCAATACAATTCAAACACCTGATCAACACACACAATCACTCAGCCCAAAAGACCGTTCACCTAACCCAAGGTTCATAAAGCTTATATATTTTAAAAAAGTTACGTACATACGCAAAAAAAAGTTGCGCACATACGGTCAAGCGATCAAATGTTTAGAAGCCAAAGCTGCATACTCACAGTAGCACGTCTGCGTCTTTGTCATCCAAATCAAAGTAATCCTGGTAAGAGTCTGTGTTGTCCCAGTTCTCTACAGGCGTCTGTGTATCGAAGTCAAAAGTCCTCCTGGTTAGAGTCTCTGTTATCCGAGTTCTTCCATCTTGACTGCATCTTTCGGGAATGTAAACAAAGAAGCGCCGGCTGTGTACTGTTGTTGCTGACTTCGTTCGAAAAATACGTCCATTTCGCACCGACAACTTTCTTCTTTGCTTGCCCAGCTTCTTTCTCCATAATGCAATGAACATGATTGCAACAGATTCACGAACACAGATGTCCAGAATACTGTGGAATTATGAAATGAAAACAGAGCTTTTTCGTATTGCTTCAATGTGGAAGGCATACCCGTGTTCCCCGGGCTACGTCACGCGCATACGTCATCCTCAGAGGCGTTTCGAACCGGAAGTTTAGCGGCAAATTTAAAATGTCACTTTATAAGTTAACCCGGCCGTATTGGCATGTGTTATAATGTTAAGATTTCATCATTGATATATAAACTATCAGACTGCGTGGTCGGTAGTAGTGGGTTTCAGTAGGCCTTTAACATTTTCAAATTTATCGAACATCAAGTTTTATACATTCAAACTCAATAACATAAAATAAAATCAAGTTCAATAATAAATAAAATAACTGTGCAGCTGTGGTATAACTTGCATCAAGTTCAATATCAAATAAAATAACTTGCATCAATTCAATAATAAATAAAACAAAAGTGTTATAACTTGCATCAAGTTCAATAATAAATCAAAAAAGTGTTATAACTTGCATCAAGTTCAATAATAAATAAAAAAAAGTGTTATAACTTGCATCAAGTTCAATAATAAATCAAATAAAAGTGTTATAACTTGCATCAAGTTCAAAAATACATCAAATAACTTGCATCAAGTTTTTTTTAATCAATAATAAATAAAACAAAAGTGTTATAACTTGCATCAAGTTCAATAATAAATAAAACAAAAGTGTCATAACTTGCATCAAGTTCAATAATAAATCAAAAAAAGTGTTATAACTTGCATCAAGTTAAATAATAAATCAAATAAAAGTGTTATAACTTGCATCAAGTTCAATAATAAATCAAATAACTTGCATCAAGTTCAATAATAAATGAAAATAAAAGTGCCACTTTGCAATCTTTGCCAAAAAAAGGAGGACAGGGCAAGTGAACATGAGTTTTACAGTACTCCAGCATTAGTGGCTGCAATGAGCCTGTTTTGCACTGCACAGCTTTTCAAATCGGGGTTGCAGGCTTGACACTGCCACTGTTAAAACCTCATTGAGTTCGGGGCTGAGCTGCCTTGACGCGAGTGTTTCCCGGTGAATGACACATTGTGTCCAATGCGCATTTGGCGCAACCCTCTTTATTAGAGCCTGCAGCCCGTTTCTTGACTTTGCCATGCGCGCAAAAGCCCACACAGTTTTCCCATTTAAGGTCGTGTTCTTTGAGGAAACTGTCCATTATCTTGAACAGCTCATCAGCAGTGGCTCTATTTTTTATGTATTTGCAAAACAGCAAATCCTCGCACAGTGACTCGCCATTCACAAAGCTTCTGCTTAGCCCCGCCCCCATTAGTTACTGTTGCTATGTCAGTAAACTTTCGCTCCTACCTAGAAATGTAAAGCCTACAGGAAAAATAAGTAATTTACATTTATCTATATAGCGGATTTCACAGACAGAATCACAAAGTGATTTACAGTGTGTATAGAAAATGAAAGCATAGTAAAAAAAAAAATCAAAGAATATAATAATAAAAAAATAAAAAAAATCAAAGTGAAATTTCCTCCCGTTCCTTGCGTCCCACCTGTCATGTCTCTATTCCCCACCAGTGGGGCGCGCCCCACACTTTGAGAAACGCTGCTCTATTGCAACATTAAAGTATTGGATCACTGCGAGTAGTTTGGGAATTCAATAAAAAAGAACAGCAGCAAAAACACAGAGTTTTGTTACTTTTTCCTCTTTAAAAGAGCAGGGGTTTTTAATCTTCTTGACACCAAGGTCCAACTTTACTACTACAGAGGGGCCCGGGGCCCACTCAAATATTAACACTGTATTACCGTCTTTTCCGGACTATAAGGCGCACTTAAAATTATTTTTTTCCCCTAAAAACTCGACAGTGCGCCTTATAACCTAATGTAAGGAATAATTTTGGTTTTGCTAACCGACCTCGAAGCTATTTTATTTGGTACATGGTGATGATAAGTAATGATAAGTGTGACCAGTAGATGGCAGTCAAGCATTAGAGATACGTGGCAGTATGACTCAAGTAAAGAACACCAACATTCTATATATTCCATTGAAAAAAATAGAACATTACACACGGCGCTCAAAAATCTATCAAAATGTTTTAGTACGACTTTGGTAAGCTATGAAGCTGCACCGCTTGATGTGCTTCAACATACGAGTATTATTATGGTGCGTGTGTAAGGTAAGACAGATAATCTGGCGTTTTGTTTCGCAATATTATGCAAAAACAACTTTTCTTACCTTCAGGTATGCTGATCTGTATTTGGGATCTGAATAAATCCTGAACAATTGTACGCGTCCGCCTTTGTAGTCCGTGCCGACCCTGTAGTCGATAAGCTTCTTCTTTTTCTCTATCGTCTTGTTATGGGACATTCATCCTCCGCTGTTGCCATTTCTAATATAATGTAGTGTAAAGCTCTTACTTATATCTGTCAGTAAACTCGCCATGAAAGCGCTAAAACATACCGGTGTAGTGAGTTTACATTATTCACCCAAGGAACTTTAGTTATTGGAGTTCTGGTCGGACGGTTTTTCACGGGACACATTTCCGGTGTTGTTGTTTCCGGATGAGGAGATGCTGCTCTGTTATTGATTCAAATAAAGTCTGAATGCCATTAAAACAGTTAGCTCCATCTTTTGACACTTCTTCCACTCCCGTACTTGCACGCTACACCGCTACAACAAAGATGACGGGGAGAAGACGCTGCCAAAGGTGAGCCCAGAAATAAGACCGCCCACAAAATGGCGCATCCGGAAGCGACTGTCAGAAACACTGTAAGACATAATCTATGCAACATTTTGACCAAAGAACCACCATTACATGTTATGTAGACCAAAAGGAAGTGTTTTCCTTTAATGCACCCTATAATCCGGTGCGCTTTATATATGAAAAAATATTTTAAAAAATAAACCATTCATCGGCAGTGCGCCTTATAATCCGGTGCGCCCTATGGTCCGCAAAATAAGGTACTAATCTTACTCTTGATTTTAACAGTTTTCAATGGTAATAGCTAACCTGTTTACAGTTTACAACCTTGCCAAATGGTATGAAACCATGTGTTGATTACAAAGATTATTATTTATTTACCACATAAACCTTAGGCTTAGGTCAGGCCGATTAGAAAACTCAGTTGTAATCAAATATACTGCATAAGAAGGGACTCGTATTAACTGACCAAAAATACATCTACACCCACTTAATTATGCACTGCTAAAGTAAATCAACTAAATTAATAATGAATGTTATATAAAACTGTCAATACAATTTAAGTGCAAATGAAAATACAGCCTCAACACTTTAGTCTTAATTTTTGGCACTGAAGAAACTTCTATGTGACTTTAGCTACAGACTTCTTTTGTTTGTTTGAGATTGTCATTACTGCCACAAGTGGTGTAAAAGTGTATTACAACTGAGTACCGCTGAGAAACAGATCATTTTTAGCGGTCCAACAATGGGCCCTGGCCCTAAGGTTAAGAAACTCTGCCTTAGAGGACCTTATGGCACTGATGACTTTGACTCCAGTCCTGCGAAATAATATCAAAATATTCCTCCCACTCTTTTCTTTCCCCTCAGCCCACCTCCCTCCCGTTTACCCCTGCAAGAACTTAACCCTCCTAACCAGCACCACATGTCCTTTCAAGGCTGCTGCTGGTGGAAAACTCTGGAATCTTCTGCCTTCTTAAACAACAATAGCAATTCATCAAAGTGGGCCAACATATCAAAGATGATTGTTTCTAATTTTGTATGCATCTTCAAGGACTAAACTTGTCATAATCTTGGGGTCGTCAAATGGTTTACCAGGATTGAGTTCCAGATTCACTCCCTGTTAATAGAACATTGGCGCATTTATGGACCAATACGCCTCATTTCAGGAATTGTACTAAGCCATTTTTTTTTACATTTTTGATGCAAAACCATAAAGATTGAACACCGTTAGTGGGGTAAAAGACAACAGAGGAGCCATGAGTATTACCAGCAGAGATTGTGTTTGACTCGTCAACATATCAACAAAATGAGGATAATTAAGTGATCTCAAAATAATGGAAAACTATTTTTTGTTACTGGGTGCAAAAAAATACTTTGTGCAAAAAAATACTTTGTGCTTCAAGCTTCTTCCATCATCAAGCTTAATAACATGCGTTATTTACCACAAGCTTTATATCCAATTGCTTTTAACTGGAACAACGTGCCCCTACGGTATACGAGGTTTTGTTGCGGGAACGCCAACCTTTTTTCTACATTTTGTGGCTGAATCATAACATGTGTGAGTCATTCTCGCCATTCGACGCGGTGTAAAGATCTTGTATATCGAATCCTTTTTCATCTTTTTTTTTTTTGTGATATTTATCAAGGGTCCGTTTGGATAAACTCTCTCTGACCACATTATATAGAATATAGCATAACACCAGCAAACAGAACCAATGTTGTAATAGGTAGGATCAAACTGCTCAGTCAGCATTAATGACTTCCAACAGCTGAGTAGCAGCATTTTACAGGGCGTGCACAGGTAGATAAAACTGCTAGATGCTGCAGAACACTCATGATTAGGAATGAGTACTCCCATCTTACTGACAGGATGCAGTGCGTCTCCCATAACAATGTGACCTGGGAGTATGTCAGGGTAACGTGCGGAGTTCCACAGGGTTCGGTTCTTGGCCCTGCACTCTTCAGCATCTACTTGCTGCCGCGAGGTGACATCATACGCAAATACGGTGTTAGCTTTCACTGTTATGCTGATGACACCCAACTCTACATGCCCCTAAAGATGACCAACACGCCGGATTGTAGTCAGCTGGAGGCGTGTCTAAATGAAATTAAACAATGGATGTCCACTAACTTTTTGCAACTCAACACTAAGAAAACGGACATGCTGATTATCGGTCCTGCATAATCAATTATGTAATTTTTTGTGGTCCCCTTTCTTTAAAAAAAGTACCGAAAAGTATCGAAATACAGTTTAGTACCGGTACCAAAATATTGGTTTCGGGACAACACTAGTACCTACGTAAGTACCAAATTTGGTACCTATCCCTATACTTTAAATGCAGCAACTAGCATGTTGTGGAATTTATAAAAACAGGAGTTTGCCTACAGCCACAGTTGTCGATGCCACTGTTTTCGACCTGGTGCTACTTAGAGACGTATTCGCTTTTTTAAACCACAAACTCGACAACTGCACAGTTAATTGAATATACCTGTAGGTACAGACTTATTACCCATTCTATTGCACACGCATTTTACTATGTGTTAGCATCACAAGGGTGAAAAAACAGCAATACTTTACAGATAGTGGCAGTCAGAAGTGGATAAAAAAACACTTTGGACATAAATCTAACTGCGACTGCAGCCACTTAGCCTAAATGTATACACTGACTCCGCAGGGTTTGTAATCTCAAACCAATAAAACCTAATACAGCTGTGTGATTAGCTTTGGCTTTTGCAACGTAAACAAACGGCCGCACGCGGCTACATCAGACCCATTTCCTTTCATAGGAGTTTGCATCTAAAATACTATTTACACTATGGCTTTGGCTGGGGATTAGGTGCGTACATGTGCCAAAATTGTCCCATAATGTGAGCTAATCATGATTGACTATTGCTATGACGTTGCAACCAGAAACACCCGCTAGGAGACTATTATTTTTGTCTGCAACCAGAAACACCCGCTAGGAGACTATTATTTTTGTCTGAGTGGTTAGCTTTCAGACTTTCGCAGCCATTCACGTTGGCCATGTAAAGCTATGAAAAATAGGAAAGTTATGTAGCCATCCATCCATCCATTTTCTACCGCTTGTCCCTTTTGCCTAAATGTTCCAAGTAACATCTGTATTTAATTAGCCACTGAGTCTCTGATAAAGAAATTGTCGCTTGGTCAAAAAACATTTTCACTGTGGTTGAAAGCAAGTAAATTGTTTTATTTTTTTTCATCCAATCCACAAGTTAATAATGTACTGTAAGTAGGAAGTTACTCAGTAAAAAAATGCCCGGAAGAGTGCTTCTGTCACATTGACGATCTTTGACTCTCATTTTTTTTTTTTTTAGTAAGACCTAGTGTTGTAACGATACCAATATTTTGGTACCGGTACTAAAATTATTTCTATACTTTTCGGAACTTTTCTAAATAAAGGGGACCACAAAAAATTGCATTATTGGCTTTATTTTAACAAAAAATCTTAGGGTACATTAAACATATGTTTCTTATTGCAGTTAAGTCAATAATAAAATAGTGAACATACAAGACTACCTGTCTTTTAGTAGTAAGTAAACAAACAAAGGCTCCTAATTACATATTGTGTCATTTATCATGCTATTATTTTGTCAAAATTATTAAGGACAAGTGGTAGAAAATTAAATATTAATTTACTTGTTCATTTACTGTTAATATCTGCTTATTTTCTCTTTTAACATGTTCTATCTACACTTCTGTTAAAATGTAATAATCATTTATTCTTCTGTTTGATACTTTACATTAGTTTTGGATGATACCACAAATTTGGGTATCAATCCGATACCAAATCGTTACAGGATCATACATTGGTCATATTCAATGTCCTCATGTGTCCAGGGACATATTTCCTGAGTTTATCAACATAATATAAATTTAAAAAAAACGAAAGAGGATCTTGTGATGCCAAAAAACATCGACGTAATCATAGTAGTATCGACTAGATACGGTCCTGTACTTGGTATCATTACAGTGGATGTTAGGTGTAGATCCACCAATGGCGTTTGTTTACATTTTGACGCCGGTGAGCTACGGTGTGTAGTGAAGCATGTTTAGCTATTCCTCGTCCTACAGGGATGATACTTGTAAGAAACTTACTTTATTTGTTGCCATGGAGACCAGGATTAGTGATTTAGAAGTAGCTAAAACACTGCCGACTGGGGTGGGACTTTAGCCGCCAGCTAGCTAGCCATGTCTTAAAGCACCTCTTACTGAGGGCGTTTCAGTGTTATAACTTCACCTTTATTGTTAGTTTTTGAGCCAAAATGCGTCAGTTCTCCCTTTTCTGTCTACACACTGAGTCTGCTTGTAAGTACTCCGTGATTGTGCGCTGCCGAACTTGCTCCTATGCTCGTAAACCAACAATGTCACGACGTGACTTTGACGCGGGCGCGCGGGGGCAGCGCGAGACCGGTACTTTTCAGAGGCAGTATAGTACCGAAAATGATTCATTAGTATTGCGGTACTATACTAATACCGGTATACCGTACAACCCTAGTAAGACTTTCAAAAGAGCAGCGGGATCCTCTCACAGAAAGAATCTTTGACTCACGTTTTAGCTGTCGGTCATATAAACAGAGAATTTACTATTTGTGTAAAGGAAGAAAAAATAAGTTCTTACCATAGGTCCTTTTTCTCCTGGCTGCCCTAGATCACCCTATCGGAAAAAAAGCCGTTATTGTAATGAACCCTGAATGTATTTTTTTTTTTTTGGGCCACATTCTCTTTATTCTGACACTCATTTTTACCCAAGTGTTGCATTTTGCCTCTTTAACATTCAACTTTAGCTACTCCAACGCCAGGGCGACTGGAAGTGCCGACAACAATAATCATTGAGGCAAAAAAGGGAGCAGATTAAAAAAACGCTTCTTTTCGCCGCGCCAGAAAAATAATGGCCATGCGAGGAAGGAGAGAACATAAACGATGCCAAGCGACAAGACATGGAAAATGTTGTGTTGAATATGAAACACAGCCAAGTGTATGTAAAGCTATACAGTCAGCTATTCAATTGGCAGCACAACCATGTTTGTCGAGCCTTCATCAGGAGGCTTTGACTTGTGTATGCAAAATGTCTTGCTATATGAACTACCCCAGGGGTGTCAAACATAAGGCCCGCGGGCCGGATCAGGCCCCCAAACAGGTTTTATCTGGGCCCGCGGGATGAGTATGCTAAGTATATAAAAAGCACCAACATTTTTGAATGAAATAAACTGCTGTTCTAAATGTATCCACTATATGTCGCAAAAACAATTATTTGGTATCTATGTACCATACCATACCATACCAATTTTATTCATAAAGCCCTTTAAAACAACCACAGTTGAAGAACCAAGGGCTGTACACCACAAAGAAATAGAGGCAAAGGACAGACTAAAAAATAACATTTAAAACAGAAGTAAAATACACATTGAAAAAGCAAATACAAATTATACTAAGAACAATTTGTTACATAAAAAGCAGTTAAAAAGTTAAAAACAGTTAAAAAAGTTAAAAACGGTTTAAAGTCTCATGCTGGGTTAAAAGCCAGTGAATAAAAATGAGTTTTAAGAAGGGTCTTAAAAGTAGCCAAAGAAGGGGATTTATACATATGTAGATTATGCTACATATGTAAAAAAATGAATAAATCACATATTAATAGGAACATGATCAGACTACATAAATAACATCCTGTAATTTGATTTGTATATAACATTTTTTATCTTGATATATTGAAAATTAAAACCAATGAGTTGACCGATGAACATTATCACATAATCGACCGGTATTCAGAAAGTAAAAATAACTACAAATAAAGATAGAATACTATTAACCGCAACATGTAAGTGTAAAAAAACAAAACAACAACATTATGATTTGTAAATTTTCAGAATGTGCTTGTTCTATTGTTAAAAAATAAAATAATCTGAAGTTGTCTTTATTTTTAAGTTATCGTGCCGTGATTTTACCAGTCCGGCCCACTTCGGAGTAGATTTTTCTCCATGTGGCACCCGATCTAAAATGAGTTTGACACCCCTGAACTACACTAAAAGTATTTGGACAAAGTAGGCATGCACTTTGACATTAATTACTAGGGCTGCGAATCTTTGGGTGTCCCACGATTCGATTCAATATCGATTCTTGGGGTCACGATTCGATTCAAAATTTTTTTCGATTCAATGCGATTCTCGATTCAAAAACGATATTTTCCCGATTCAAAAGGATTCTCTATTCATTCAATACATAGGATTTCAGCAGGATCTACCCCAGTCTGCTGACATGCAAGCAGAGTAGTAGATTTTTGTAAAAAGCTTTTATAATTGTAAAGGACAATGTTTTATCAACTGATTGCAATAATGTAAATTTGTTTTAACTATTAAATGAACCAAAAATATGACTTATTTTATCTTTGTGAAAATATTGGACACAGTGTGTTGTCAAGCTTATAAGATGGGATGCAAGTGTAAGCCACTGTGAAACTATTGTTTTTTTTAAGTTTTTTTTTTATAAATGTCTAATGATAATGTCAATGAGGGATTTTTAATCACTGCTATGTTGAAATTGTAACTAATATTGATACTGTTGTTGATAATATTCATTTTTGTTTCACTACTTTTGGTTTGTTCTGTGTCGTGTTTGTGTCTCCTCTCAATTGCTCTGTTTATTGCAGTTCTGAGTGTTGCTGGGTCGGGTTTGGTTTTGGAATTGGATTGCATCGTTATGGTATTGCTGTGTATTGTTTTGTTCGATTGATTAATTTAAAAAAAAAAAATATATATATATATATATAAATTTTAAAAAAATTTATTTTTTAAAAATGAGAATCGCACAACGTGAGAATCGCAATTTGAATTTGAATCGATTTTTCCCCACACCCCTATTAATTACCCGATTCTGGTGTATGTCCAGACAGAAGTATTTTGACTACATACTGGATGTGTCCCAGTATGTAGTCAAGTACACTTTGACATCATTATGTAACTCTAAACCAAAACTATTGGGGTACAACCCTCATGATCACTTTCTGGAGGTGTCCCAATATTTGTGTCCATGCAGTGTGTAATCTTGGTCTGTTCCGACATATACAGTCCATATACAGTTAGTGTGCAAGTACACTGACAGGATTTGTGTCGTCACTATCAGAACTTACTTGTAGGCCTTGAACGCCCCTCGGCCCATCCTTGCCTGTGTCACCTGGGGGCCCCCGTGGGCCAGGTGGACCCGGTGGCCCCGGAGGCCCTGGTGGTCCCGCTTGCCCCTGGTCCCCCTTTTTGTGCAACACAAAAAAGATGTTAATATCATAATGCTCAAATCGTGTTACAATCCACAAATAGACTGGTGGTATACTACCGTTAAGCACAGATGAAGATATATATTGATTTCCTAAGCAGGTTAAAAAGCAGGAAACATATAAAACAGGGCTTTTCAACTGGCAGCCCATATTGAGCAGTGATTAACGACACATTGGCCTGCGAGTTCAGTGAAGGACGTTTCTGGAGCCTATTTCTAGAAACAACAGCGCGGTCCTGTCTTATAGAGGATCTTTGACTCCTGTTTTTACAGTAAAAAACAGCAGATATAGTCCATCATATTGAACTTATTTGAGCGGTAATTTTGCAGTAGGTTTTCAAAGACAGCAGAGAGCTCCTGTCTTCTAAAGCAGGGGTCCCCAAACTACGGCCCGCCAGCGTCCTAAAAAAATAATTACAAAAAAATAAATAATAATATCCACAAAGTTAGTATATATGTATATATATATATATATATATATATATATATATATATATATATATATATATATATATATATATATATATATATATATATATATATATATATATATATATATATATATACACACGTGTATATATATATATATACACTACCGTTCAAAAGTTTGGGGTCACCCAAACAATTTTGTGGAATAGCCTTCATTTCTAAGAACAAGAATAGACTGTCGAGTTTCAGATGAAAGTTCTCTTTTTCTGGCCATTTTGAGCGTTTAATTGACCCCACAAATGTGATGCTCCAGAAACTCAATCTGCTCAAAGGAAGGTCAGTTTTGTAGCTTCTGTAACGAGCTAAACTGTTTTCAGATGTGTGAACATGATTGCACAAGGGTTTTCTAATCATCAATTAGCCTTCTGAGCCAATGAGCAAACACATTGTACCATTAGAACACTGGAGTGATAGTTGCTGGAAATGGGCCTCTATACACCTATGTAGATATTGCACCAAAAACCAGACATTTGCAGCTAGAATAGTCATTTACCACATTAGCAATGTATAGAGTGTATTTCTTTAAAGTTAAGACTAGTTTAAAGCTATCTTCATTGAAAAGTACAGTGCTTTTCCTTCAAAAATAAGGACATTTCAATGTGACCCCAAACTTTTGAACGGTAGTGTGTATACATATATATATATATGTACATATATATATATATATATATATATATATATATTTATATTAGTGCGTGAGGAATATACATATATATATATATTCGTCACGCACTAATATATATATATATATATATATATATATATATATATATATATATATATATATATATATATATATATATATATATATATATATATATATATATATATATATATATATATATATATATATATATTCCTCATGCACTAATATATTTATATATATATTATTGAGCGAGGAATATATATATATATATATATATACAGTATATATATATTTTTTTTCCTCACACACTAATATATATATATATATATATATATATATATATATATATATATATATATATATATATATATATTATACTAGTATACTAGGCTATATATATATATATATATACATAGCCTGAAGTGCTATATATATATATATATATATATATATATATATATATATATATATATATATATATATATACTTGCGCACTAGTATATATATATATATATATATATATATATATATATATATATATATATATATATATATATATATATATATATATATATATATATATATAAAAAAAAATATATATATATATAAAAAAAAAATATATATATATATATATATATATATATATATATATATGTATGTATATATATATATAGCCCGGCCCCCGACCAAATACTTTTAACCCAATGCAGCCCCCCGAGTCAAAACGTTTAGGGACCCCTGTTCTAGAGGATCTTTGACCAGCGTTTTAGCAGTAGGTCCCCATCTTTGCACGACGATTGTCATTGCTGCTTAGCACAATGACAAGAAAGTCAGTTGAACAGCCCTGCTTTACAATAAACTCACTTGGATAACGGGAGATGCGTGCAGAGAGATGGAAGCCTCAGTGCAATGCATGGCTAGCTACCTTAATGAGACGGCGCTTTATGAGCTGCTGGTCGGCGGAAAGAAAGCCATGATTGATCTTAGGGAAGACCATCTGAGCAGGTGTGTGAGGTCGAAGGTCAGACGCGAGAGAAGGTTGAAGAAAGGCGAGGCCCCAGCAGGAAGGAGAGGAAGGAAGAGGAAAGTGGATGCAGAAAAAAAAGACTTAGTTAGAGCTGATTCTATTCCTGGACACTTGAGGAGCATCTTCACAGATAAATCAGAGAAATCCACACTTTTACAACCACACAGCTTCGGAAGTCTTTGCTTATTTTTTGGCACTTCAGGCTATAATTTTGCATAATTTAACTATGTGGACAGAGTGGGAAATTCTCAGTCTCCATGAAAATCTTGTCATCATCATCATCATCATCATCATCATCATCATCATCTGTCCCTGTATCAGAGTGGGAACCCCAGGAGCGGCAGCTTCATACGCCGTCTTCAGTGCTTAGTCCAAAAGGCCCCATTGATGGATTTACAGATTTAGTGGTGAGCCATTGGCACGGACTTGAAAAAAAAGCACTTTGCCACATAGGTTCACCAGTATGGTATTTTTCTTGGAGGTTCCTCCCTTCAACGGACATAAACCAGACCACGGCCTCTGGCTCTCGTTCCAGGAGGCCACATGTTGCTGGGCTATAAAAAAGGGCCACCAATGCTTTCAATAGTTTTGAGCGTGTGCAGCCGCTGAGGGGTCCCACTGTGTGACGCACCGCCGCCGCTGCCAACAAACCTTGACGGTCAGGATCTGATTGCTGTGCAAAGCGGCGAGCGAGGAGAGACCAGGCAACCCCTACAGGACAAACATGGCACACCGGACCTTTAAACTGTTACAACAATGAACACAAATCCACACCAGGCAGAGCGATACTGTTTAGGACCCTTCTGTTTTAGGGATTGGTATTTGTGACTGTACATTTCATTTTACCTGTACATGGAAGAAAATACTGAGAAATACACTATATTGCCAAAAGTATTTGGCCACCTGCCTTGGCTCACATTTGAACTTGAAGTGCCATCCCATTCCTAACCCATAGGGTTCAATATGATGTCGGTCCACCTTATGCAGCTATTGCAGCTTCAACTCTTCTGGGAAGGCTGTCCACAAGGTTGCAGAGTATGTTTATCGGAATTTTCGACCATTCTTCCAAAAGCGCATTGGTGAGGTCACACACTGATGTTGGTCGAGAAGGCCTGGCTCTCAAGTCTCGGTTCTAATTCATCCCAAAGGTGTTCTATCAGGTTCAGGTCAGGACTCTGTGCAGGCCAGTCAAGTTCATCCACACCAGACTCTGTCATCCATGTCTTTATGGACCTTGCACTTGCACAGTCATGTTGGAAGAGGAAGGGGCCGGTCCAAACTGTTCCCACTAGGTTGGGAGCATGGAATTGTCCAAAATGTTTTGGTATCCTGGAGAACTCAAAGTTCCTTTCACTGGAACTAAGGGGCCAAGCCCAACTCCTGAAAAACAACCCCACACCATAATTCCTCCTCCACCAAATTTCACACTTTGCACAATGCAGTCCGAAATGTAGCGTTCTCCTGGTAACCTCCAAACCCAGACTAGTCCATCAGATTGCCAGATGGAAAAGCGTGAACCATCACTCCAGAGAAGACGTCTCTACTGCTCTAGAGTCCAGTGGCGACGCGCTTTACACCACTGCATCCGACGCTTTGCATTGGACTTGGTGATGTATGGCTTAGAAGCTCTCTGCGTACTGTACGTTGACTAATTGGAATGTCACACGTGATTAGGACACCTGATTTTGATCATTTGGATGAGTGGCCAAACACTTTTGGCAATATAGTGTATTACTCAGAGTTCACACCATGTTACTTTTTTGGACTACAAACTAGTAGCGATTGACCCATGCGATTGCATCCAACCATTTTGCCTTGTTTTTGCTTTGATATCGCGTACATTTTTTTGACAACCGCAAACATTTTAAAGACTGGCCAAGGGAAAACGGTACACCACCCACCCCTTGGCCTAATGGTAGCAAATTAAAGTTAAAGTAGCAATGATTGTCACACACACACTAGATGTGGTGAAATGTGTCTTCTGCATTTGACCCATCCCCTTGTTCACCACCTGGGAGGTGAGGGGAGCAGTGGGCCGCAGTGGTGCCGCGCCCGGGAATCATTTTTGGTGATTTAACCCCCAATTCCCACCCTTGATGCTGAGTGCCAAGCAGGGAGGTAATGGGTCCCATTTTTATAGTCTTTTGGTATGACTCGGCCGGGGTTTGAACTCACAACCTACCGATCTCAGGGCGGACACCTAACCACTAGGCCACTGAGTAGGTGGAAGCTTTCATGAAATTCAGATTATTGCATTTATCAATTTCAAAACATTCAACATTTTGGCCCCACAATAAAAAACCCTTCCTCGTTGTTTGTGTCATAAGATATAAACAGATGGTGGTGTTTGTTGACATCAATATCACACAACTGACTTTCAACTTTAAACGTGGTGGTGAATTGTTCCGACATTAAAGGAAGTTCAAGCATACAGTTTTCCTAACTGCCTTCCCTCAGGCAACTGTCTTGACAACAGACACAATCCACGAGAGGAAAACAATGACGATCATTGTTTGGAAGTGGACTTTAATCTGACTCCAGCCTTTTTTTTAAAAATATATTATTTTGGCTTAACATGTCTTGTTTTATCAAACACTCATTGAGGTTCCCTCGCAAGGAGAAGTGTCAAAAGCAGGACAAATTGTGCTGATTTATACCAACATAAGTGATACTTTACCATTGCAGAGCTAACGTGGCATCTGTAAAGCTGACATTCACATTTTAAAGCTAAAAATACAGAATATATTTATATAAATGCAATATAGCAATAATTATTATATGCCTATAAAGTATATATATCGTCCTTCACACCTTATACGTAGATGCCTCGCTCCAGTTGAGCAAACAAGCACCCCTGCGCACAATATTAACCATATACGAATATTTACATACAGTCTTGGTCAAAAGTTTACATACACTTATAAAGAACATAATCTCATGGCTGTCTTGAGTTTCCAATCATTTCTACAACTCTTTATTTTTTGTGATAGTGATTGGAGCACAAACTTGTTGGTCACAAAAAACATTCATGAAGTTTGGTTCTTTTATGAAGTTATTATGGGTCTACTGCTGGGTCAAAAGTATACATACAGCAATGTTAATATTTGGTTACATGTCCCTTGGCAAGTTTCACTGCAATAAGGCGCTTTTGGTAGCCATCCACAAGCTTCTGGCAAGCTTCTGGTTGAATTTTTGACCACTCTTCTTGACACAATTGGTGCAGTTCAGCTAAATGTGTTGGTTTTCTGACATGGACTTGTTTCTTCAGCATTGTCCACACATTTAAGTCAGGACTTTGGGAAGGCCATTCTAAAACCTTAATTATTGCCTGATTTAGCCATTCCTTTACCACTATTGACGTGTGTTTGGGGTCATTGTCCTGTTGGAACACCCAACTGCGCCCAAGACCCAACCTCCGGGCTGATGATTTGAGGTTGTCCTGAAGAATTTGGAGGGAATCCTCCTTTTTCATTGTCCCATTTTCTCTCCGTAAAGCAGCAGTTCCATTGGCAGCAAAACAGGCCCAGAGCATAATACTACCACCACCATGCTTGACGGTAGGGTGGTGTTCATGCGATTAAAGGCCTCACCTTTTCTCCTCCAAACATATTCCAGGGTATTGTGGCCAAACAGCTCAATTTTTGTTTCATCTGACATCTCATGGACAAAGATAAGACCTTTTGAAGGAAAGTTCTGTGGTCAAATGAAACAAAAATTGAGCTGAACTTCATGAATATTTGTTGTGCTCCAATCACTCTGTTCTGTACAAGTGTATGTCAGCTTTTGACCACGACTGTAGATTTGACTCTCCTTCAAGGTCCCTTGCTTTGAATTGAATCCCAACAAAAGTATACATGTATAAAATAATGGCCTTCAGTTAAAAAGGTGTGGCAATTTATTGCCACTGTACATGCAGTACAGTAATGGTACACGATAAATACACAGCTCTTTTAGTTGTTCCCCTGAAACAAAACAAAAAAACACACCTGGTGGTTCCATAGGTGTCTCAAATTACATTTTTAATAACTGGTCACACTATACTGCAGAGCGGACATGACACCTATAAAGCTAACATTTACGATGGAATTTTAAGATTAAAGATGCTAAAAATACAGGTAGGCTATTCCATATTTCAGATATGCTTTGCCTGTACTCTGCAGAGTTAAGGTAATAAGTGCTAACATGCATCAAAGCTATTTTATTTGGTACATGGTGGAATGATGAATGTGACCAGTAGATGGCAGTCACACATAAGAGATACTCTATATTGCCAAAAGTATTTGGCCACCTGCTTTGACTCACATTGTCCAAAATGTTTTGGTATCCTGGAGCATTCAAAGTTCCTTTCACTGGAACTAAGGGCCAAACCCAACTCCACACCACAATTCCTCCTCTACCAAATTTCACACTCAGCACAATGCAGTCCAAAATGTAGCGTTCGCCTGGCAACCTCCAAACCCAGACTTATCCATCAGATTGGCAGATGGAAAAGCGTGATTCATCACTCCAGAGAGCGCGTCTCCACTGCTCTAGAGTCCAGTGGCGATGTGCTTTACACCACTGCATCCGACGCTTTGCATTGGACTTGGTGATGTATGGCTTAGATGCAGCTGATCGGCCATGGAAACCCATTCCATGAAGCTCTCTGCGTACTGTACGTGGGCTAATTGGAAGGTCACATGAAGTTTGGAGCTCTGTAACAACTGACTGTGCAGAACGTCTTTGCACTATGCGCTTCAGCGTCCGCTGACAACTCTCTGTCAGTTTACGTGGACTACCACTTTGTGGCTGAGTTGCTGTTGTTCCCAAACTCTTCCATTTTCTTATAATAAAGCCAACAGTTGACTTTGGAATATTTAGGAGCGAGGAAATTTCACAACTGGATCTGTTGCACAGGTGGCATCCTATGACATTTCCACGCTGGAAATCACTGAGCTCCTGAGAGCGGCCCATTCTTGATTTTATACACCTGTGGCCGGGCCAAGTGATTAGGACACCTGATTCTGATCATTTGGATGGGTCGCCAAATACTTTTGGCAATATAATGTATGTGTAGACTGCAATATGATGTCAGTCACACATAAGAGATAGTGTAGACTGCAATATGAATCAAGTAGACAACCCCAAAATTGTATATGTTCCATTGGAAATATAGAACATTACACACGGCGCTTCAAAATCTATCGAAATGTTTTAGTACAACTTTGGTAAGCTATGAAGCCGCACCACTTGATGTATTGTACTGTGCTTCAACATACAAGTATTAATATGGTGTTTGTATAAGGTAAGACAGTTTATCTGGCGTTTTGTTTCGCAATATTATGCAAAAGAGACTTTTCTTACCCTCTGGTACCTGCTGATCTGTATTTGGGATCTGCATAAGTCCTGAAAATTGCATGTCCGTCTTTGTAGTCCGTGGCGACACCGTAGTCGATAAGCTTCAGCTTTTTCTCTATCTTCTTGTTATGTGACATTCATCCTCCGCTGTTGCCATTTCTAATGTAGTGTAAAGTTATTACTTATATCTGTCAGTAAACTCACCAAGAAAGCGCTAAAACATACCGGTGTAGTGAGTTTACATTATTCACCCAAGGAACATTAGTTATTAGAGAGTTCCGGTCAGACGTTTTTTTTACGGGACACATTTCCGGTGTTGTTATTGCACTAGTGAGCTCCGTTATTGTGTTAAGTAAAGTCTGAATGTCATTCAAACAGTTAGCTCCATCTTTTGACACTTCTTCCACTCCTGTCCTTGCACGCTACACCAGCACATAGAAGATGACGGAGAAAAGATGCTGCTGAAGTTGAGCCACGTAAATAAGACCGCCCACAAAACGGTGCATCCTGAAGCGACTGTCAGAAAGCGGCTTGAAGATGATCTGTAAAACATAATCTACGCAACATTTTGACCAAATAACCACCATTACATGTTATGTAGACCACAAGGAGTTGTTTTAAATTTAGAAAAAAATAAAAATATATATGACCCCTTTAATGCGCCCTATAATCCGGTGCGCTTTTTGTATGAAAATAGACCTGTTTAGACCCGCTCATCCACAGTGCGCTTTATAATCCGGCGCGCCCTATTGTCCGAAAAACACGGTATATATTATCCTTTATGTTAAAGCTGCTGTATTTTACTACTCAAGATTACACCTCTTTAAACAAAAAACATATTGGAACACCACTAAGCACCAAGTTACCAATAGTGGAGCAAGATAACTAATAGAACATATATATGTGTCTATACAGTATTTCCCACATTGAAAAATTTGATTGGCTGTCATAGCTACTCAGTGGCCTAGTGGTTAAAGTGTCCGCCCTGAGATTGATCGGTTTTGAGTTCAAACCCCGGCCGAGTCATACCAAAGACTATAAAAATGGGACCCATTACCTCCCTGCTTGGCACTCAGCATCAAGGCTTGGAATTGGGGGTTAAATCACCAAAAATGATTCCCGGGCGCGGCACCACTGCTGCCCACTGCTCCCCTCACCTCCCAGGGGGTGAACAAGGGGATGGGTCAAATGCAGAGGACAAATTTCACCACACCTAGTGTGTGTGCGACTATCATTGGTACTTTAACTTTATTTTTCGTGTCTTGTACACGCATGCACACCCACGGCAAATGCCAACCCGATGCAGAGATCTTCCGAAGATCCTCTGGGTGTATGAAAGGGTTAAAAAAATGGATGCAATGGCTACCGCGTTGCTGCTAAACAGGTGAGCCAGAGCATAAATAACTCCAAACACCGACGTTGCGACTTTGCGTCATCCTTTTTCCCTGTTGGGCGTATCCTGACGGTATGAACCAGGAAAAGGGAGGGTCACAGTGATCGAATGCGAGCACACTACAAGCATCCACCGAACCGTGACATACCGCAGCTTTAACATTTCAAGTTGGACTACTTGTTATCGAGTTTACGTTTGTATATTTGTCCACCAGTTGGTGTTTCTTTATATTCCACACAAAATCTTACTGTTTTGTTTTGTCCACTGCAGGAATGTTTCTCAATTACTGAGGAGTCTGAAAAACTTCCAATGAAATTACCTGCAAGACAAAAGAACCTCAACCCGAGACTTTTAAAATTCCTAATAAAAGTAGTGGCTTTCAATTTTTCTACTTTTCCCATTCAAAGCATGCAGCAAAATGGCACAACTTATATTTAAATTGTTTCTGTCAGCAAGGGTGAAGGGGAAAAATAGTATTGTTACAGTAGTTTTGGGGCAACTGACATTTTTTGTCATCAGGGACGATGAGTATGCCTATATCAAGGACCTCTTCAGGTCTTTCCAATCCAACTGTATTTTTCTAATTGGTATGAAACAAAACCTTGACTTGGGGCAGTGTCTCTGCACTTCAAGGACAAGGGACAAACTGCAAACAGATTTGCCAAATTTTGGTTGTTTGCCGATTGTTCTCCAGTGAGACGGCATAATCAGCAAAGGAGATACAAGGATAATCAGCACAGCCGATGCAGGGGGGTGGCAGCCAGAAGGCGCATCCTTCCAACCACACTGGAAACATGTCTTCATATGTGGCGTGGAATAGCGACCATGTGCACGGATGGCTTCGATATATTTTAAGTGGGGACTCAAATTTGACACGGATGCAAGGCATTTCATCTCCAGTAAAGTCCAGAGACACGGCTACACACAACCAGATAGGACAGACATAATCTGCATGCAGGTATTTTTCTGACTCATGTGAAATGCCACCCAGGATCCATGGCAGCTGAAGGAAGTGGAAAGCCGGATGAAGACCACACACAACCGCATGGTGTACACTTCTGGTCACTGCTTGTTTTTTATTTGTGAACAATGGACACATTGTTATTGGTTGATTGGTTAACCTTTGATTGGGGAACTTGGCCTTTCACCTTTTTTGTAAGCAACACATGGTTGACCCTGACATGTGGACAGCAGGCACTGTGAACCATGTTAAAACAAAAACTCACACTTGAGACAAACAATGTCCACTTCCTAAAAACAGCAATAAAAAACAGTACAAATTAATAATTACTCTTACTGTACACTTAACAGGCCAGCCTTTAAAAGCTACTCCAGTCTGATACAGTCTGATTTTTAACCTTTGAAAAGCTACAATGTTGACATAGCTTGAAACTAACTTTAGTTTTTTTAGACCGAAAACAGTAATATGTGAGAACATTTGCTGCATATTCGAATGAGGATTAGGGTGTCCAGCGTAGAGGACATGGGATCTCATCTCTGCAGTAGCAGATGATGTGGTCCTGTTGGCCTCATCAAGTTGTGACCTCAAGAGATTGCTAGGGCAGTTGGTTCACAGCTGAGTGTGAAGCTTCTGGGATGAGACTCAGTACCTCCAAATAGGAGGCCATGGTTTCCAGTCGGAAAAGGGTGGATTGCACCCTTTAGATTGGAAGCAAGATTATTCTTTAGGTGGAGTTGTTTAAGTATATCGGGATCTTGTTCACGAGTAAGGCAAGGTGGGAGCAGTGTCTGCAGAAATGTGCTCGTACCGGATCGTCGTGGTGAAGAGGTAACTGAGCTGGAATGCAACACTCTCAATTTACAAATTGATCTACGTTTCTACCCTCAACTATGGTCACAAGCTTTGTGTGTAGTGACAGAAAGTTCAAGGGCGCAGGTACAAATGGGTTTCCTCTGTCGGGTGGCTGGACTTAACCTAAGAGACAGGGTAAGGAGTCATCCGTAAGGAGCTTTTGCATTGATAGGAGCCAGTCAAGATGCCTCCTGGTGGGGTGTTAGGGGCATGCCCAGCCGGAAGACCAAATACACGCTCAAGCGATTATTTCTTACAGTTTGTCTGGAAATGCCTCTACAACCCCTGAATTCTCCAGTTATGGAGGATGTTCATTCAGTTGTTTAATTTTGTAGAAAAAAAAGCAGATAACACACGACACAAAACTATAGTAATTTCAAATGTTAACTTTCTGGCTTTAAAAAAACACTAAAATAAATCAAGAATATAAATTGTTGTAGTTAGTAACAGTTTCATTTCTAGATAAAGCAGATTCGAAAAATAAAGAATTACTTAAAGGCCTACTGAAATGTATTTTTTTTATTTAAACGGGGATAGCAGATCTATTCTACGTGGCATACTTGATCATTTCGCGATATTGCCATATTTTTGCTGAAAGGATTTAGTAGAGAACAACGACGATAAAGATCGCAACTTTTGGTATCTGACAAAAAAAAGCCTTGCCCCTACCGGAAGTAGCGTGACGTAGTCAGTTGAACATTTCCGCAAAGTTCCCTATTGTTTACAGTGATGGCGGCCAGAAGTGAGAGCGATTCGGACCGGGAAAGCGACAATTTCTGTTACATTTTACTAAAGGGAGATGACGGCTCAGACACCAGGGGGTAGTATGAACAATGATTTATTATATATATTAACCATATATATATATAATAATCAAACAATACAAATAAACAATAGAATTGAGTGTGAACTAGGTCCAAAAGTGTATGTGGTGTTAGGCTATGTGTGTAGTTAGCTGAAGTGTGTGTTACCAAGTGTTGAACGAGAGATGAGGAAGTCCAGGGGAAGAGGGGAATCCGTGTCCAAGCGGGAGGTCGAGATCCAAGGGAGCAGTCCGAGAAGCAGGGGAACGACCAGGAACGACGAGACACACAGCAACGTCAAAACACGGGAACGGAGGTTGTACAGGAGACTATATTCCGGCGGCGGCATGCCTGGTTGTCCACGCTTATGAAGGCAGCTACTTCATTAACGGCAGGTGTGCTGAAAGATGATTTCCGCCAGCTGTGGAGGTGCGTGGCCGCGGTCTGCGCGGTGCGTGTCCCGCGGTGCTTGCAGCGCGCAAGGATGAGAAAGCGCATGTGGGCGTGGCCCGCGGTGCGCACAGATGCACAGATGAGGACGCATTGGAATGCGCCCTGGTCGTGACAGTATCCCCCCCCTATGGACAGCTTCCAGATGTCCTAGAAGTTGAATCCCCCAAAAAACAAGAACAAAAGTCAAGGGAGGGTGGAGGGGCGAACAGGTGGTGGGTTGCCGGCCCAAGTGTCCCTGAATCCACCGGGGACGAGTCTGGTGGCGGCGGCGAGCAGACCGCCGCTGAGGCCGGCGAGGCGGGCGACCCAGGAACGGCCACCATCTTGGCCGTTGGTAAGGCGGACGCGAGTGGTGCCATGATGCGTCTCGCCGGAGACGAGGAGGTGACATCGGAGGCAAAGAGGATGACGTCATCGGCAGCGTGGAAGCGACAGACATCGGCGGCGAGGAAGCGGCAGATGTCATCGGTGACGTGGAAGCGGCAGACGTCATCGGCGGGGCAGGCGAGGAAGACGTCATCTGCAATGCAGGCATGGCTGCAGCAGGCGTTGTCGGCGCCGGAGACGAGGACGGCTGAGGATCAGGCCGAGGTGCTGAGGTCGACGCTGCAGGCCGAGGGGCAGAGGTCGAGGCCAGCCTGGAAGCTGGCGGAGACGCAGGAGTCAGCCTGGAAGCTGGTGCTAGCTCGGAGGCTAGTTCGGGGACAGGTGCTAGCTCGGAGGCTAGCTCGGGGACAGGTGCTAGCTCGGAGGCTAGTTCGGGGACAGGTGCAAGCTCGGACGCTAGCTCGGGGTCAGGTGCTAGCTCGGACGCTAGCTCAGGGTCAGGTGCTAGCTCGGACGCTAGCTCGGGGTCAGGTGCTAGCTCGGACGCTAGCTCGGGGTCAGGTGCTAGCTCGGACGCTAGCTCGGGGACGAGTGCTAACTCGGATGCTAGCCAGGGGACTGGTGGCTGCGGCTGGGAAAAGCAGAAAACAGGTGGTATTTCTCTGGCAGGGGGGTAGAATGTCTGGGTGCAGCTGTGCTACCACATCAGCACAGCCACCAGTGCTAAAATGAAAGAGTGATGGTATTGGTCTGGTAGGGGGTAGCCTGGCTGGATGCAGCACCACATCAGCACAGCCACCAGTACTATCCCCCCCTCTGAACGCGGATGCCAGACGCTTCCAGCTGACTGAGGAACAGTCACTAAGGGTGGGAGGTGGGTGGCCAGGCGGCGGGTAAATTCCTCCATCCCCATATTGGAGTTAAACAGTCCCTTGAAGGAGTGTTGAGGAGGGCTAGAAAAATTGTCCTGGGTGGAGGTAAAAGAAAAAGACATCCCCGAGGGGCAGCAAGAAAAAAAAATGGAGAAAAAAAATGTCACTGGGGAGGGGCTAAAGTCACTGGGGGCGGGGCTAAGGAACTGTGCCGTCAGGTCCCTAATTAATTGGCCGGAATATACTGTTACATTTTACTAAAGGGAGATGACGGCTCAGACACCAGGGGGTAGTATGAACAATGATTTATTATATATATTAACCATATATATATATAATAATCAAACAATACAAATAAACAATAGAATTGAGTGTGAACTAGATCCAAAAGTGTATGTGGTGTTAGGCTATGTGTGTAGTTAGCTGAAGTGTGTGTTACCAAGTGTTGAACGAGAGATGAGGAAGTCCAGGGGAAGAGGGGAATCCGTGTCCAAGCGGGAGGTCGAGATCCAAGGGAGCAGTCCGAGAAGCAGGGGAACGACCAGGAACGACGAGACACACAGCAACGTCAAAACACGGGAACGGAGGTTGTACAGGAGACTATATTCCGGCGGCGGCATGCCTGGTTGTCCACGCTTATGAAGGCAGCTACTTCATTAACGGCAGGTGTGCTGAAAGATGATTTCCGCCAGCTGTGGAGGTGCGTGGCCGCGGTCTGCGCGGTGCGTGTCCCGCGGTGCTTGCAGCGCGCAAGGATGAGAAAGCGCATGTGGGCGTGGCCCGCGGTGCGCACAGATGCACAGATGAGGACGCATTGGAATGCGCCCTGGTCGTGACAGTATCCCCCCCCTATGGACAGCTTCCAGATGTCCTAGAAGTTGAATCCCCCAAAAAACAAGAACAAAAGTCAAGGGAGGGTGGAGGGGCGAACAGGTGGTGGGTTGCCGGCCCAAGTGTCCCTGAATCCACCGGGGACGAGTCTGGTGGCGGCGGCGAGCAGACCGCCGCTGAGGCCGGCGAGGCGGGCGACCCAGGAACGGCCACCATCTTGGCCGTTGGTAAGGCGGACGCGAGTGGTGCCATGATGCGTCTCGCCGGAGACGAGGAGGTGACATCGGAGGCAAAGAGGATGACGTCATCGGCAGCGTGGAAGCGACAGACATCGGCGGCGAGGAAGCGGCAGATGTCATCGGTGACGTGGAAGCGGCAGACGTCATCGGCGGGGCAGGCGAGGAAGACGTCATCTGCAATGCAGGCATGGCTGCAGCAGGCGTTGTCGGCGCCGGAGACGAGGACGGCTGAGGATCAGGCCGAGGTGCTGAGGTCGACGCTGCAGGCCGAGGGGCAGAGGTCGAGGCCAGCCTGGAAGCTGGCGGAGACGCAGGAGTCAGCCTGGAAGCTGGTGCTAACTCGGAGGCTAGTTCGGGGACAGGTGCTAGCTCGGAGGCTAGCTCGGGGACAGGTGCTAGCTCGGAGGCTAGTTCGGGGACAGGTGCAAGCTCGGACGCTAGCTCGGGGTCAGGTGCTAGCTCGGACGCTAGCTCAGGGTCAGGTGCTAGCTCGGACGCTAGCTCGGGGTCAGGTGCTAGCTCGGACGCTAGCTCGGGGTCAGGTGCTAGCTCGGACGCTAGCTCGGGGACGAGTGCTAACTCGGATGCTAGCCAGGGGACTGGTGGCTGCGGCTGGGAAAAGCAGAAAACAGGTGGTATTTCTCTGGCAGGGGGGTAGAATGTCTGGGTGCAGCTGTGCTACCACATCAGCACAGCCACCAGTGCTAAAATGAAAGAGTGATGGTATTGGTCTGGTAGGGGGTAGCCTGGCTGGATGCAGCACCACATCAGCACAGCCACCAGTACTATCCCCCCCTCTGAACGCGGATGCCAGACGCTTCCAGCTGACTGAGGAACAGTCACTAAGGGTGGGAGGTGGGTGGCCAGGCGGCGGGTAAATTCCTCCATCCCCATATTGGAGTTAAACAGTCCCTTGAAGGAGTGTTGAGGAGGGCTAGAAAAATTGTCCTGGGTGGAGGTAAAAGAAAAAGACATCCCCGAGGGGCAGCAAGAAAAAAAAATGGAGAAAAAAAATGTCACTGGGGAGGGGCTAAAGTCACTGGGGGCGGGGCTAAGGAACTGTGCCGTCAGGTCCCTAATTAATTGGCCGGAATATACTGTTACATTTTACTAAAGGGAGATGACGGCTCAGACACCAGGGGGTAGTATGAACAATGATTTATTATATATATTAACCATATATATATATAATAATCAAACAATACAAATAAACAATAGAATTGAGTGTGAACTAGATCCAAAAGTGTATGTGGTGTTAGGCTATGTGTGTAGTTAGCTGAAGTGTGTGTTACCAAGTGTTGAACGAGAGATGAGGAAGTCCAGGGGAAGAGGGGAATCCGTGTCCAAGCGGGAGGTCGAGATCCAAGGGGGCAGTCCGAGAAGCAGGGGAACGACCAGGAATGACGAGACACACAGCAACGTCAAAACACGGGAACGGAGGTTGTACAGGAGACTATATTCCGGCGGCGGCATGCCTGGTTGTCCACGCTTATGAAGGCAGCTACTTCATTAACGGCAGGTGTGCTGAAAGATGATTGCCGCCAGCTGTGGAGGTGCGTGGCCGCGGTCTGCGCGGTGCGTGTCCCGCGGTGCTTGCAGCGCGCAAGGATGAGAAAGCGCATGTGGGCGTGGCCCGCGGTGCGCTCGTCATGAGGCACAGATGAGGACGCATTGGAATGCGCCCTGGTCGTGACAATTTCCCCATTAATTTGAGCGAGGATGAAAGATTTGTGAATGAGGAAAGTGCAAGTGAAGGACTAGTGGGGAGTTGAAGCTATTCAGATAGGGAAGATGCTGTGAGAGCCGGGGGTGACCTGATATTCAGCTGGGAATGACTACAACAGTAAATAAACACAAGACATATATATACTCTATTAGCCACAACACAACCAGGCTTATATTTAATATGCCACAAATTAATCCCGCATAAAAACACCTAGGTGTTTGTTATGCTAGCTCCTAGCTCTTAGCTACTAGCTCCCGTCCATATAACCCGCCAATACAATTCAAACACCTGCACAACACACACACTCACTAAGCCCAAAGGACCGTTCACCTAACCCAAGGTTCATAAAGCTTATATATTTAACCAAAGTTACGTGCGGCCTTTAATTCTGAGGAAAACAAATATGGAATCACCACTAGTACTTTGTTGCACTACCTCTGGCTTTGATAACAGCTTGCAGTCTCTGAGGCATGGACTTAACGAGCGACAAACAGTACTCTTCATTTATCTTGCTCCAACTTTCTCTGATCTTTGCAGGATGGAGTCTTGTCATGGACCATTTTCTCCAGTTTCCACCACAAATGTTTAAATTGGATTGACATCTGGTCTATTTGCATGTCATGACATTAACCTTATGTAACTGTTTTCAAGGAAACATTTTTAAGTTTTTGCTCTATGGTAAGATATATAATCTTCTAGAAAAAGCATCCCCGAACATCCTTTCGATTGATGGAATAAAAAAAGTGTCCAAAATGTCAATATAAACTTGTGCATTTATTGAAGATGTGATGACTGTCGAAATTTCTTCAGGCAGTCGTCTTCATTAATCTCATTGAAACGACACCAAACAAAAGTTCCAGCATCATCACCTTGCCCAATGCAGATTCGCAATTTACCACTGAATATGACTTTCATCCAGTCGTCCATAGTCCACCTCTGTTTTTTCTTAGCCCATTGAAACATTGTTTTTTCTATTTGGATGTTAATGATTGTTTCGTTTAGGTTTTCTCTATTTAAATCCTATTTCCTTCAGGCTCCTTCTTAAAGCTCGGTCACGACGGTGACTCAAATTTCCGACGATTTGTTCTTCCTTTGTTTTGCTGTGCATTTTCTGTTTTCAAGATGTATTGCTTTAAGTGTTCCTTCTCGATCCTTTGATGTTTTCCTTGGTCAACCAGTATGCTTGCCGTTTATAACCTTCCATGTGGTTTGTACTTGCTCCAGATTTTAAACACAGCTGACTGTCAATAATTAACATCTTTTGCAACACTGCGTGATGCTTTACCTTCTTGAAGAAATTTGATAACCCTCTCCTTTGTTTCAATTAACATCACTCGTGTTGGAGCCATAATTCATGTCAATCCACCAGGTGCAACAGGTCTACACTTTTTAACTGCAGACCAATTAACAGATTTAATCAAATACATGTATTAGCTTTGAAAATTATTATTAACAGGGTACCATTGTTGTCTAATCATAGAGTGATTCCAATTTTCCAATCTGCTTGATTTAAAAATTAAACTGTTACTGACTACCACAATTAGTTTTGGCAGATTTTTTTGTGTGTTTCTTAAAGCCAGAAATGTGAAATGATTATAGTTGCCTGTCAATAAACAACTGAATGAACATTCACCATGCATGGAGATGCCATTATTTTTTTAGGGTGTATGTTGTTTCGGTGGAACTGAAAGCGGTGGCCGGAGACCTGGAAGTCTTACCTTCCCTACGAGACTGCTGCCCCCGTGACCTAAACCTGGATAAGCAGAAGCAAAAGTAGTGCTATCTGGTGGACAATATATTACATATTTATTTTAAAAAATAGGCCAGTACACCAAATTGGAATGTGAACATAAAATTCAGGCTCAAAAATGACATCTCTATTAATTTTTTGTAATGGGCCATTTTTGGTTCCTATGGGCCTGATCTACTAAGATCCAAATACCACGCGGTAAACAGCGTGTACAAACTATAAAATTGTGTGTACTGTTAGTGGGCGTGTCGCATGTGATCTACTAACATTGCTTGTACAATTGATAAATGGTGCAGATCGCCCATTTTAATAAGTTTTTTGCATGCACCCAGCGGTTTTCACTATGGAGACACTCATTTACTGCACATTCATGTGGCGTTTTGCTGTGTTTTGAATCATGCAGAGACATGTACAACTTTTTATGGGCATTTTAGAGCCAGTCCTTCAGTGCGATCTACAACGGAACCCACTTTTTTAGCGCATTAAACGTGCACTCATGGAAGATGCTGGCACTGATTGCGAGCATGCGCTGGAATGTTCCAAACGTAAGAAAATTAAAATTGCAAGAAATTGTTTTCATATTCTGTATTTTTCGGACCATTGGGCCATTATAAGGCGGACTGCCAATGAGTCTATTCAGGTCTATTTTCATACAAAAGGCGCACCAGATATAACACTTCTTTGTGGTCTACTCAACATGTAATGGTGGTTCTTTGGTGAAAATGTGGCACAGATTATATTTTAAAGACCATTTTCAAGTCGCTTTCTTAACATCTCTTCAGGATGCATGGCTTTGTGGGCGGTCTTATATACGTGGCTCCACTTCGACAGTCTTCTCCCCGTCATCTTTGTTGTACCGGTAGTTTTTAGCACTTCTATGCGAGTCTACTGACAGGTACCAATAGGTAAAAAAGCTTTGGTTTTTGCATAATATTGCAAAACAAAATGCCAGACAATATCTCCTAACAGGTGCTATTTTGGGGTACTTATACACACACCATAATAGCCGTATGTTGAAGCACATTACTTCTGAGTACGGTAGCCGTAATGCGCCGACAATGCATCAAGCGGTGCGGCTTCGTAGCTTACCAAAGTTGAAATAAAACATTCAGACAGATTTTTGAGCGCCGTGTGTAATGATTTATATTCTCAATAAAACATCAACATTTTGGTGTTGCTTGTTTACGGGTATTTGCTAGCGTCATTTATTGAACAGGTGTCAACTTGCAGTCCACACATGTTTTATGTGTGTGTGACTGCCATCTTTTTTTGATTGATTGATTGAGACTTTTATTAGTAGGTTGCACAGTGAAGTACATATTCCGTACAATTGACCACTAAATGGTAACACCCGAATAAGTTTTTCAACTTGTTTAAGTCGGGGTCTACTTAAATTGATTCATGATACAGATATATACTATCAATATATACTATCATCATAATACAGTCATCTCACAAGATAATCACATTTAATTATTTACATTATTTACAATCCGGGGTGTGGAGGAGGAGGAGGGGAGGGGGGGTAGGTTTGGTTGTTATCATCAGTCATCAACAGTTGAGAACAGAGAAATGGATATTGGAACAGTGTAGGTCTGACTTGGTAGGATATGTACAGCAAGTAGTGGGCATAGAGAGAGAGAGAGAGAGAGAGAGAGAGAGAGAGAGAGAGAGAGAGAGAGAGAGAGAGAGAGAGAGAGAGAGAGAGAGAGAGAGAGAGAGAGATCAGAAGGCATAAGAAAAAGTATCTGCATTTGATTGTTTACATTTGATTATTAACAATCCAGGGAGGGTGTTAGTTTAGGGTTGTAGCTGCCTGGAGGTGAACTTTTATTGCGGTTTTGAAGGAGGATAGAGATGCCCTTTCTTTTATACCTGTTGGGTATATACCGGTCACACTCTACCATTACACCATGTACCAAATAAAATTGCTACGAGGTCGGTAAGCACAATCAGAATTAATCTGTACATTAGGCGCACCGGGTTATAAGGCGCGCTGTCAATTTTTGAGAAAATGAAAGGTTTAGTAGATCAGCTTTGCGTGTGCTATCAAGTTTGAAAGTATTTTGATACACGCAAACCTTTAGTAGCTCAGTCACAATATGTCATTTTTTGTGTAGATAAACAAAAAACCCCAAAATATATGTCTTCTGGCAAATTCGACCTATATTCATAAGCACAGCCAACATGCTCTGAAAATAATAATGGCAACAAAGGGTATCTTAAGGTCTTAACTGAAGCTGATCTAACATACTTGCCATCCATAAAGTAGGTAAGGTTGCATTTTTGATTCATCATTCAAACTTAAAGGGAAGAATGCACTATCGACCTGATAAGACCTAATAAGTCCAAAAGAGAAAGAGATGATATCTGGTGGTTGTTTGAGCACACTGCAGCTAGCCCTGGGTAGTCCCACTTTTTAATGCGTCAGTCACATGCAGGATTCTCACAGGATTTGGGGTTAAATTACAACCTTACTTGGGGACGGCGTGGCGCAGTTCGGAGAGTGGCCGTGCCAGCAACCTGAGAGTTCCTGGTTCGATCCCCACCTTCTACCAACCTAGACACGTCCGTTGTGTCCTTGAGCAAGACACTTCACCCTTGCTCCTGATGGGTCGTGGTAAGTGCCTTGAACGGCAGCTCGCGCCATTAGTGTGTGAATGGGTGAATGTGGAAATAGTGTCAAAGCGCTTTGAGTACCTTGAAGGTAGAAAAGCGCTATACCAGTATAACCTATTTACCATTTACTTACTGTACAACTGTGTTTTAAAGTATGAGCTCAACTGTGACTTTTTGCATAACAAATAAACGCCAAACTGAAATAAATCAGCAATCAAAGTAGTCCAGAAAGTCACTACGGGCTCTTATTGTTGACAACAACATCAGCTGAGTTTTGCCATTAATTGTTAGTCTGTGCTTTGTGGGATTCAACAGACTCCCAGATCCACACAAGGTCAGGCAGCCCTTGTCCCGTTTCGCCATTTTCCACTGCCAAAAAGACTTTGTAAAGCTATATTTACCAACTAAAATCAATAAGCCACTCTGGGGAGGTAATATGATTTGGATTAGAGTCCCCCGTTGTCCTTCATAAGCCACTGTACCCAATTTGAGGACAATACGCGTTTAATGAATCTGTACGTGCAAGTGGACAGTTTATTTATTGACTCTGGAAGACAAATAGGGCTTGGCTGGTCCTCGTTACGGAGCCGTCAGCCCCCACTCTCCCTTCAGGAGCCGTGAATCCTCTAACTGATAGAGACGGATGACTCAATTCCTGAGGTTAAAAGGGTACAAATTACGAGGGGAAACCCTAAAATCTAAGCATTAAAGGATGTTGTTTAGCTTCTGGATTGGTCCATTTTGCAAAAGGGACAAAAGTTATAACAATTACGTGTAAAGTCAAAAGGGAATCCAGTTAGTCTGTGAAACACTAGATGCATGTCGCGTCACATTGAGAACGCAAATTACATTCATAAAGAAGGTCGTTTGTATTGACAAGTACGGCTGCAGAGATAAAATGCATGCCGGGCGCCAGTGAGGAACTTAGATCTGATCCACTGCTTCGGGTGACAAGACGAGGGCATTGTGTACGCTAACCTACAGGAAAAAACAATTAGGGGCGATCCTAGGGCATGATGAGGGAATGACAAATTAGTGAGTTAATGCAGTCTAGTGTAAACAAAACCTGGACAAGCAGAAAAACTGAACAGATTGAGAAGCACTCACGTTGTCATCCATCATAAAGCTTGACTTTTAGAAAGATGGGAATGATTACTACTAAGGACTAAACTTTAGTACTACTCTAAAGCAGAGGTGGGTAGAGAACCCAAAAACTGTACTCAATTAAGAGTACCGTGACTTTAGAACAGGGGTAGGGAACCTATGGCTCTCGACTATGACTGCGTCTGGCTCTCAGATAAATCTTAGCTGACATTGCTTAACACGGTAAGTAAAGAATAACTCCGCTGGTAATTACAGTGTTAAAAATAACGTTAAAAATATAAAACATTCTCATGCATTTTAATCCATCCACCCGTTTTCTACAGCACCTGTTCAAGAAGTCGCATTCATTTATTTATTATTGGTTAGCTTCAGAACAACAATGTTATTAAAACAAATAAGAGACTTATTATACTCTAAAAATGTTGGTCTTACTTTAAAATGCACACATTTAGTTGTATTCAGTGTTAAAAAAATATTATATGGCTCTCACGGGAAATACATATGAAAATGTTTGGCTTTAATGGCTCTCTCAGCCAAAAAGGTTCCCGACCCCTGATTTAGAGTAACATGACTTAAGTAAATGTAAAAAGTACTCATCAAAATAATTACTTGAGTAAGAGTAAATACGTATTCTGTGAAAAAAAACTACTCAAGTATTGAGTCCCTTGTGAGTGACTTCTGGTTTATTTAGTATCTTTTTTTAATTACCTTCTGGGACTACAACCAAAGTTGGTGTGTGTGTGTTTGTGCGTTTAAAAAGTAAAAATCATAAACAATTTCCTGCAACATGTTTTCTCTAGTTGGAAGTGGAATTCTTGTAGGCTAAAGGAGACTATATGTACTGACACAGATGACAATACATGATATAAATGTTATTTTTACTATTTTGAAAGGAATCATTGAAGATTACCTTGTCTGACGTTTGTATGCACTGATATTATTAATAATAATAATAATGGATTAGATTTATATAGCGCTGTTCTATACACGAGACACTCAAGTGCGCACAGAGAAGTAAGAACCCATCATTCATTCACTCCACATTGGTGGTGGTAAACTACACTTGTAGCCACAGCTGCCGTGGGGTAGACTGATGGCCCCTCCGACCACAACCAAACATTCATTCATACACATTAATACATCAGAGTGAGCAACACTGGAAGCAAGGGTGAAGTGTCTTGGCAGTGATCCCCCAGAGGCGGGGATTGAACCAGGAACCCTCAAGTTGACGGGCAGTCTGATTTGTCAAATAATTCAGTTTCCTCTATTTTCACACCGACATGTGAAGTTCTAGTTTTCATGCAATTATCTCTATGCAGTGTGCCTCCCGTACACTAGTGGTTATTTCAGCTTGTTTAGCTATGTAGGAATGTAAATACAGTAGAAGAGGAGCATGCTACATGCTAATAAGATAGTGCAAGTAACTTTCAAGCTCCGGATCTAACAGATACATATTTCCGACTGCTATTCGGTGTTGTTGGTAATGTTTTAACGTGTTTAAATGACACTTGTGGTTATTCAGATCATCAGAGACATGCAAAAATATCGCTAATTTACTGTATTTTCCAGACCCTAGGGCGCACCGGATTATAAAGTGTACTGCAGATGAATGGTCTATTGTTGATCTTTTTTCATATATTAGGCGCACCGGATTATAGGGCGCATTAAAGGAATCATATTATAATTTTTTTTTTTCTAAATGTAAAACACTTCCTTGTGGTCTACATAACATGTAATGGTGGTTCTTTTGTCAAAATGTTGCATAGATTATGTTTTACAGATCATCTTCTAGCCGCTTTCTGACAGTCGCTTCCGGATGCGCCGTTTTGTGGGCCCTCTTATTTACGTGTCTCACCTTCGGCAGCGTCTTCTCCCCGTCATCTTTGTTGTAGCGGTGTAGCGTGCAAGGACGGGAGTGGAAGAAGTGGCAAAAGATGGAGCTAACTGTTTTAATGACATTCAGACTTTACTTCAATCAATAACGGAGCAGCATCTCCTCATCCGGAAACAACAACAAGGCCGGAAATGTGTCCCGTGCAAAAACGTCAGACCGGAACTCTAATAACTAAAGTTTCTTGGGTGAATAATGTAAACTCACTACACCGGTATGTTTTAGCGCTTTCATGGGAAGTTTACTGACAGATACAAGTAAGAAATTTACACTACATTATATTAGAAATGGCAACAGCAGAGGAAGAATGTCACATAACAAGAAGATAGAGAAAAAGCATCATCTTTGTTGTAGCGGTGTAGCGTGCAAGGACGGGAGTGGAAGAAGTGGCAAAAGATGGAGCTAACTGTTTTAATGACATTCAGACTTCACTTCAATCAATAACGGAGCAGCATCTCCTCATCCGGAAACAACAACAAGGCCGGAAATGTGTCCCGTGCAAAAAACGTCAGACCGGAACTCTAATAACTAAAGTTTCTTGGGTGAATAATGTAAACTCACTACACCGGTATGTTTTAGCGCTTTCATGGGAAGTTTACTGACAGATACAAGTAAGAAATTTACACTACATTATATTAGAAATGGCAACAGCAGAGGAAGAATGTCACATAACAAGAAGATAGAGAAAAAGCTGAAGCTTATCGACTACGGCGTCGGCGCGGACGTGCACAATTTTTCAGGATTTATTCAGATCCCAAATACAGATTAGCAGGTACCAGAAGGTAAGAAAAGTTGCTTTTGCAAAATATTGCGAAACAAAACGGCAGATAATATGTCTTACCTAATACACACACCATAATAATACTTGTATGTTTAATGCGCCGACAATCCCTCAAGCGGACCGGCTTCATAGCTTACCAAAGTCGTACTAAAATATTTTGATAGACTTTTGAGCGCCGTGTGTAATGTTCTATATTTCCAATGGAACATTTAAAATGTTGGTGTTGTTTACTTGATACATGTTGCCATCATAGTGGCAATATACACTTATCTCTTATGTTTGACTGCCATCTACTGGTCACATTATCATTACACCATGTACCAAATAAAATAGCTTTGACGTGGGTAAGCTCAACCAAACTTATTCCCTACATTAGGCGCACCGGGTTATAAGGCGCACTGTCAAGTTTTGAGAAGAAAAAAAAGGATTTTAAGTGCGCCTTATAGTCTGGAAAATGGTAGTCCACTGTTTTAGGAGGTTTCTGTTCACCAGATGTGTTGGCATCATGTCACATAGTTAAAGTGTCTTGTTTTGGAACATTCTGACACTCGTTAAACAAGTACGTTTCTATTTGATCATATACTTTAAAAAATCCTGATTTATTCCAGGTAGAATGCCAAGCTTGGTTTGTTTGGTGAAATTGAGTCAAACGTCACCAGTGCTTACGTTGGATTTGCGAAATCATGTGACAGTGTCTGCCGGAAGAAGGCTCTCGGACAAATGCAAGCCTTAATCAATAGATTATAAATGATTATGATGTACAAAACCCAAAACCTGTGAAGTTGGCACGTTGTGTAATTCGTAAATAAAATACAATGATTTGCAAATCCTTTTCAACTTATATTGAATTGAATGGACTGCAAAGACAAAATATTTAATGTTCGAACTGATAAACTTCATTTTTTTTTGCAAATAATCATTAACTTCGAATTTAATGACAGCAACATGTTGCAAAAAAGTTGGCACAGGGGCATTTTTACCACTGTGTTACATGGCCTTTCCTTTTAACAACACTCAGTAAACGTTTGGGAACTGAGGAGACACATTTTTGAAGCTTTTCAGGTGGAATTCTTTCCCATTCTTGCTTGATGTACAGCTTAAGTTGTTCAACAGTCCGGGGGTCTCCGTTGTGGTATTTTAGGCCTCATAATGCGCCACACATTTTCAATGGGAGACCGGTCTGGACTACAGGCAGGCCGGTCTTGTACCCACACTCTTTTACTATGAAGCCACACTGTTGTAACACGTGGCTTGGCATTGTCTTGCTGAAATAAGCAGGGGCGTCCATGATAACGTTGCTTGGATGGCAACATATGTTGCTCGAAAACTTTGATGTACCTTTCAGCATTAATGGTGCCTTCACAGATGTGTAAGTTAACTATGCTTTGGGCACTAATACACCCCTATCAGTTCCAACATGAAATAGCTTGTCTTTGCAGTCTATTCAATTGAATACAAGTTGAAAAGGATTAGCAAATCATTGTATTCTGTTTTTATTTACGATTTACACAACGTGCCAACTTCACTGGTTTTGGGTTTTGGAAATAAACTGAAAACTCATTGAAACAGAGTAAAAGCAGCTTTTCTTCTTCACAAAAATACTCGTTAAAAACAAGTACAATTCATCCAAAAAGTTACTTAATAAATGTAATGCAGTAAATGTAGCGTGTTACTACCCACTTCTGCTCTTAGGTGTATTAAACCTTCCTTTCTAAAGTAAGCCTGGATATGCTGTAGTCAATGTACAGCTTGTATAGCGAAATAGATTTAGTATCGATTAAAAATTGCTCACTTGGTTATCAGGCGCAGTTTCTGCTTCACAATGTCAGAGTACATGTTGGAATTTATGGTACCCTCAATGGACCGCGGCTCCATAGTGCTGGCAGCACTCGTGCCACCACAGACCACTGTGCTACCACCACCATGACAGTTAGCAAAATACAATTATCTTGCTACTATTTGTGTGGCTAGTACATAATACATATATGCTGCTATACAAGCTGTGCACTGACTACTCTAAAGTAACTCTAAACTGTACTTTTATATATTATTGTTGCTACAGAAGATACAGTATGTCACAAAAATGACATACAAAGTGGTGTACCATACTCATTTTTGTCAGATACAGTATTTCACAAATTTTTGACCCGTGTTGCTGTCAAAATAAGCAGTTTTTGTTGTATTTGGCCACATGCGCTAAACACGATCCCAAGAATTCCACGCATACCAAGCCCCCCCCCACAATCCTGCCTGCAGAGAGATGCGCATAAAGTAATCAGCTCGTCACAAAAGAAGTAAGGCACATACCCGTGGTCCCTGGTCGCCTTGATCCCCCTGCAGGAAATATACATTTATTAACATTGATATACAGTCAATGATGATTATCAATGAGCCAAGACTCACAGTGGAATAGCTAAGGCGAGAGCACGTTGGATGGAGCAGAGTAATGCGCCGAACCCGCAACTATGCCTGGCGGTGGAGAGTGTTATGAAAACAAAGCGCATGCGAGACAAAGACGTGGGGAGAGGTTTTGATGGCTTTGGCGAAGATGCGAGTAAAAAACAGTTTAGAGTGCAATTGAAAAGCGTAGGGGTGTAAGAGTACATTAATAATCCGTTTGAACAAATTCCTGACAAGGTACACATTGAATAAGGGACAGGTAGTAACTACAACTCGCATGTACAGCCTTTGGCTTTCAGGAATCATTGCTAGCAATAGTGCCAAGGAGAAGCCAGAGCTTGAAAACTCACTTTCGTCGGCTGTTTGGGGAAAAATCGGCCTTCCCGGTGAAATACGTACAAATGAAAAAAAAATAAACAGAACTTTTTCAAGATTTACTCAAGATTCTCGCTCAAAAACTATAAGCAATTTCATAATTTGTACTTTATTCCTAACCTGTACAGAGAATGAACCAAACTATGACCTGAAACCTGAGGACGTTGTGGCACACCGAAATAAACACTGTGGATTTTGAAGTGCCTCAAAGCAAAAGATGAAATGTCAGTTTTTCAATATTTTTGAAGGGAATAAGCGGTAGAAAATGGATGGATGGATAGATTATAATCAAATAAATTGTCCATTTGAATTACATTTCTCACAAGCTAAGAAAATAAAGTTGCACAGAGCAGTTGGAATAGTGGGGAATTGTGTATATTAGCCATTTAACATGAAAAGACACATTGATCCACATTAAAGGTTTTGACACCTGCAGACAGTGTAAAGCAGGGGTCCCCAAACTACGGCCCACAGGCTGGATCCAGCCCGTAAGCGTAAAAAATCTCAGTCAAAAATAAAATAAAATAAATTAAAAAAAAATTAAAAAAAAAAAATATATATATATATATATATATATATATATATATATATATATATATATATATATATATATATATATATATATATATATATATATATATATATTTTTTTTATTTTTTTTTTTATTTTTATTTTTTAAATGTATTTATTATTTTTTTTCAATTATTTAAAAAAAAAATCTGTCCTTTGTAATCCATTTTCTACCACTTGTTACTCTCGGTGTCTCCTAGCCTTTATTATATATATATATATATATATATATATATATATATATATATATATATATATATATATATATATATATATATATATATATATATATATATATATATATACATATATATATATACATATATCAATCAGGAAAAAACACAGAGGCTATTTCATCCCTACAAGCCTGTTTTGCAGGTTTCCCTGCTCTTCAGGGGATTTTATAATATATGTAATATAATAACATTTTATAATATATATAATATAATAAAATCCCCTGAAGAGCAGAGAAACCTGCGAAACAGGCCTGTAGGGATGAAATAGCCTCTGTGTTTTTTCCTGACCTAACGTGTGTGTATATATATATATATATATATATATATATATATATATATATATATATATATATATATATATATATATATATATATATATATATATATATATATATATATATATATATATATATATATATCAATCAGATTATTTTAACCCAATGCGGCCCCTGAGTCAAAATGTTTGGGGACCCCTGGTGTAAAGCTAGCTAGCCACTTACTTTCACAAACAAGCTCTTTATTTCAAATGGTTCTGCAAATCACATTGATTGCGGGAAAAAAAATGTTTAAAAAATTGCTGCACACAACTCATACATACATATTGCTGCTATTCCAGTTTATATTGGGCGGGGGGCGTATATAAAAATTCTCCCATTGTTGGCACATCCACAGCGGTGAGAACGAATGACTGAAAGCCAGCTGAAGCCCTTTAATGCTCCACTAAGCATTCCTCCGCAAAACAGTAGTAGAGCCAGCGACATTAACCACATTATGTGCAGGACTTTTTTGGGAGGGTGGGGGGGGGCTAATACGTGACAAATGTTTGGCTTGAAAAGAAGGCTACATAAATAAAACTAAGGACGGGGGGATTTACGTATTAGTAGAGATTGCGAAAACACTCATTTAAATAAGTGATGATTAGTTGAAGATTAAAACAGGAAAAGCAAGCAAACAAAAAAAAAATATTTCATTTTTTTAACTGACTCTTTGCGGTTAGCAATGATTCGCGAAACAGAAGCACAAAGATGCACTGCCAGACTCTGGTGTTCGCCGAGCATCCGCTATGGAAATAAGCGGCTTTGCTATTCATGCCTGTCCTGTGAATCTCTTCATCTGCACAAATGAAAAACAACTGTGTTGCACAGCCTCCCACCCAAGACGTGTGCAGGCGGCGTGTCCCTTCTTTCCGTTAAATCTGTCCCTAATGAAGCGAGCCATTCCATAAAACGTACAGTCCGGAACTGACACTTTGCTTGGTTGAATCTGGATAGTGGAGAGAAACGCTACTTAGTTACAAGATGGCTTATTCTCAGAGTGTAACAATATGCCATGATCCCAGTTCAGTTATATACCGTCTTTATTTCAATTCGGTTGATTATAGGTAAATTAAGGTACTAAAATGCAAAATATAAAACTACTTGACAAAAACTCTGTTTACAAACACGGGTACCGTTACACCGGTGATCACAGACCGTATTTTCCGGACTATAAGCTGCTACTTTTTTTCTTATGCTTTGAACCCCCGGGCTTAAAAAAGGTGTAGCTAATTTATGGATTTTTCGTCGCTAACGCCCATAATGTTTTGTCTTCAACATGTAGTCTTGTGCTCTGGCGCCATCTTTAAGGCGGTTTCCTTTACTGCAGGTGCTACGGGGTGAAAATGTACTCCCTGTTTTTTTCTTTAAACCGGAAGTATTCGTCAATAGCGTTTCTGCTTAAGATAATTATCATACATCACTCCAAACAGCGTTTGTAAGTTTTACATTATCATTAAAACAATTCACACATACTAAACCGTCCCATGTGTCATGTTTGTAGGTGTGTTTTCATGCATACATGTATGTGCTATCGTAATGTAATGAAGCTAGCGTCGTTAGCATTAGAGAAAATGCTAACACGTTTACAAGTGTGACTTACAATGGCATTTTTTTTTACATTGTTTCAGTTTTGTAAATTCACCAAAACGTCACTGTGGAGTTATTGAGTCTGTTCAGCTGATTGGATAGCTAGATTCCGCAGCTAGTGGGTCCATGAAGATGACTTCTGTTTTGTTCAATTAGCCATTTTACTGCTGTGTGACAGGCGCCGTTTCGAAACAAAATAGATACCGTATATTTCGGATTATAAATCACAGTTTTGGAGCGATTTATGTGTGAAATTATTAACACATTACCGTAAAATATCAAATAATATTATTTATCTCATTCACGTAAGAGACTAGGCGTTAACATACCAGGCACGTTCTCAGTTCGTTATTTATGCGTCATTTAACGTGCACTTATTCAGCCTGTTGTTCACTATTCTTTATTTATTTTAAATTGCCTTGCAAATGTTTATTCTTGGTGTTGGATTATATCAAATACTATTCCCCAAAAAATGCGACTTATACTCTAGTGCACCTTATGATTTTTTCCTTCTTTATTATGCATTTTCGGCCGGTGCGATTCATACTCCGGAGCGATTTATAATCCGAAAAATACGGTATGTAAATAAACATTTACAGAATATTTTGTCCTCGTATATATCTTCGGCTTATGGTCTGGTGCACCTAATATATATATATATATATATATATATATATATATATATATATAAAATATTTATTCTAAAATTTGGTGGGTGCGGCTTAAATACCGGTGTGCTCTATAGCCCGGAAATTATCTGACGAATCTTAATGGATTTGTGCTAAACATCAAGGAAGTTGAAGAAAAGTACATCTAATACTCGCCTTTTCACCCTTTGGGCCTGGGGAACCCTGCAGAACAAAAACAAAAACAATAGTTTAACAATGAATGATGAGGATTAGTCATAACAAGAGCAAATGCAAAAAAATAATGACAACATTAAACTAAACATGTTTTAACAGTGAGTTTGTGTTCTTGTTGGCAATTTAATTGAAAGATAAGCATTTCTGTGCGTTAGCTCGCGAGCTCAGTAGTTTTTTTTTTAGCAAGGTGGTGTTTAAATTTCAGTTTCAGCAAGTGCAAAAATGTCACAGACCACCCTAACGACAGTCATTTAGTGCAGTGAATAGAAATTTTTTTTTTTCTGACGGTCCAAATATGTTGACACAGACACATAGAATGGAAAATCCCCTTCTTTCAATAAATCAATCAATCAAACTTTATTTATGAAGCGATTTTCATACATAAAAGAAATGCAACGCAAAGTGCTTTACAGAGTTAAAAACAATACCCCCGGTGACCCATATTCCCCATTATTGCATACGTACGCACGGACACAGATATCAAACACAAACACACACATACACACAACATACACACACATATGCAACTATATGGACAAATGATTGCATGGCTGAGTACAGAGGAGACATGTGAGTAAACACTATCACAGGAGCCATCTGCACCAGGAGGTCATCAGACCATGGCCACCAGGACGCTGACACAACAGCGCCCCTACAAGCACGGCCCATAACACCTGAGGCAGATGGCTCATCTGAGGAACGTTGGAAAATAAAACTTGTAAAATCGTAAGAACCATGAGTAGAGATAAAGAATAAAATACAAGTAAGACTTAAGATTAATAAGAAAAGATTAATATAAAAAATAAATACAAATAAAATGAATATACAGTAAATAAATAATAAATAAATAGAACTAAATAAAATCTTGCATAACTAATAGGATAAAAAGTAAAATACAAATTACTTCAGTTAAATAATTAATATCAGCCAAATCAAAAAGGTGGGTCTTAAGGCTGCTCTTAAAAACATGAACGTTCTTTCATACAGCTATTCTGCGTAACTGTGCAAGTTTGCACATAACTTTCAAACGTGCCAAATACAGACGTAAAACAGCAGACGACAAACAATTATCAACTTGACAAATCACATTGCAAGCTCTAAATGATTCAACTGGTATCTCCTCCTCAAACTACTTTAGACATTCTGATAATCAGTATATTTACGGCATTTTCACGAAAAGAGTCACGCTAAATGAATTGCACTTGCTATTTTGCACATTTAAGAGATGCAATTCTCTGGGCAGACACTTCTTGTGTACGCTATCAAGTTTGCACATGTTTTAATACATGCAAACCTTCAGTAGATCAGGCCCTTAGCTGGCTTGGTACAGTTCATTAGCTAGTTGGTTTCTTAAAGGGACAGTATACCCTCTGCAAACAACACAAACAATGAATTTAGAAATAAATAACGAGGTTTCTCATGAATCACATCCATAAATGCAAAAAAAATGTGTGAGATAAATATTTTAAACAGTGCATTTAGGCATTTAGCTAGCGCAGTTCTGTTTTTTAGCCGATGGTGTTTTAAAGGTACTGCATACATGCATGCAACACAGGCAAGCATAACAATTCTAGTTAGAGTATGAAGGACATTTGCTTTGAGGTTTTGGCAACTCTTCCTTTGGAGTGTAGCAAGCTGACTAATTGACCACCCACTCGGATGCGAGGACATAGTCAAGATTCATGTCCAGCGTATAAGTGAGGGGCCAACTTTACTTTGTTTCAGCAAACTGTGCACGCAATGCCAACAGATGCACAGTCTAATGCAGACCTGAGCTCCCGTCAAGCTTTTCAATCTGGCCCGGCGGACATTCCCAAATAATTGTTTTAGATCTTTAAGATGGAAACTGTAGCTGCCATTATGATGTGCAGTGATGTTTTCAAATGACCGTGAATCTTGAACTATACAAAGTATTTCAATGGTTGGAATCTGCGCTTTTGCATGATATACTAGTTACTATGTTCATCTAATTAGTTACTATGGTAATCTAAGTCACAGCAGCTCAGATGAGGCACCAAGCAGTGTGGGTGGGGAGCGTTTCCACAGTGTTTCCAAATGCTGTTTTTTTTTTTTACCCTTTGCGTTCATATTTCTCGGTGTTTGTTGCATTTTTGTAGCGTTTCGCTTGATTGTAAAATATGACGATCGAGAGGGGGTGTGACGTTCATATGTTGTCAATAGGGATGATGTTTGATAAGAAATTATCGAGTTCGAGCCCATTATCAAATCCTCTTATTGAACCGATTCCTTATCGATTCTCTTATCGAATCCAGATAGGTTGTTGAAAATGGAAAAAAACACAATATTTGGTTTAACAAAAGCTCACTTTTATTTTAAAAGAAAAAAATAAAATTAAATAAATAAATAAATATTGACTGTTAACCCCCTAAAAAAATAAAATACATAAATATTGACTGTTGTTACCCAAAGTATATTAAGTGGGATTTTTCAGAAAAACAAATATATACAGTAACACAAAAACAACCTGTCTCTGTGATCACTATAGGTGAATAGCCATGCCTTGAGGCGTTTTTTCCGGTCCATTATTTTTGCTGCTTGTGTGACATCACAGGAAATGACGTAGCTCAGTCATTAGACTGAGCTACGTCATTTCCTGTGATGTTCCACAGGGCATTTCTTGTGGGACGGGATTCGTTCCCAGGGATTCGAATAAAGAACCAACTCTTTTTCTTTACTATAGTGGCCTCGATAACGGGAACCGGTTCTCAAAAAAGGATTCGAGTCAATGGAATCGGTTCTTTTCTTATCGAACGGTTCTTTTCTTATCGAACAACCGGGAGAACCGGTTTCGAACATCATCCCTAGTTGTCAATATTCAGTGTTTTATCCTTCATAGTTAATATTGTAAATCCCACATTCTTTGTTTTCATGTACATTCTGGGTGTCTCATTTAGTAAAAAAAATTTAAATTCCATTCCGTTTTTTTAAGGCGGTCTGTCGTAACGTTTTTAGCATTCAATCAGACATTATTGTGAGGTTTTGTATTAGTGTTCCTAAAAAATCAGATATACCGGCCCGCAGACACATTTTAAAATCTAAATTTGGCCACCGAGTCAAAATAATTGCCCAGGCCTGGTTTAATGTTTAGTAGAGCTTGATTGAATCCATTCTTTTATAAGGTATTGAACCTAAAGCTCCAGCACTGATGTCTCCTATGTATTGAAATACAGCCCAGACAATAGGTAACACCTTTTGAAAGTCTGTTGCTGCTTTCTTTATTGACCACAATTTAGGAAAGAAACACTGGCAAACACAAAACTGTTGCATTATGAAGGCGCTGCAATGACATTCAACAGGAAATTGCAGATTTATTGAAGTGTTGCAAATGACCACCACATCAACTTTTCACAAATACCGTATTTTTCGGACTATAAGTCGCAGTTTTTTTCATAGTTTGGCCGGGGGTGCGACTTATACTCAGGAGCGACTTATGTGTGAAATTATTAACACATTACCGTAAAATATCAAATAATATTATTTATCTCATTCATGTAAGAGACTAGACGTATAAGATTTCATCAGATTTAGCGAATAGGAGTGACAGATTGTTTGGTAAACGTATAGCATGTTCTATATGTTATAAATATTTGAATGACTCTTACCATAATATGTTACGTTAACCAGGCACGTTCTCAGTTGGTTATTTATGCGTCATATAACGTACACTTATTCAGCCTGTTCACTATTCTTTATTTATTTTAAATTGCCTTTCAAATGTCTATTCTTGGTGTTGGGTTTTATCAAATACATTTCCCGAAAAAATGCGACTTATACTCCAGTGCGACTTATATGTTTTTTTCCTTCTTTTTTATGCATTTTCGGCCGGTGCGACTTATACTCCGGAGCGACTTATAGTCCGAAAAGTACGGTATACGCATTAGGGTGTGACAAATTTAACAATAACCACACATTTTGTGAAAAGGCTTCAACTTTGTATCACTTTGATTGCCTCAACAGAACAGAGAAGGTCGTGGTCAAAAATGTACATACACATGTGAAGGACCTAATGTCATGGCTGTCTTGAGTTTCCTATAATTTCTACAACTCTTCAAAAATCCTCAGCCCGGAGGTTGGGTCTTGGGCACAGTTGGGACAATGACCCCAAACACACGTCAAAAGTGGTAAAGGAATGGCTAAATCAGGCTAGAATTAAGGTTTTAGAAAGGCCTCCCCAAAGTCCTGAGTTAAACGTGTGGACAATGCTGAAGAAACAAGTCCATGTCGGAAAACCAACAAATTTAGCTAAACTCCAACAATTTTGTCAAGAGGAGTGGTCAAAAATTCAACCAGAAGCTTGCCAGAAGCTTGTGGATGGCAACCTAAAGTGCCTTATTGCAGTGAAACTTGCCAAGGGACATGTAACCAAATATTAACATTGCTGTATGTATACTTTTGACCCAGCAGATTTGGTCACCTTTTCAGTAGACCCATAATAAATTCATAAAAGAACCAAACTAAACTTTTGACCACGACTTTATACAACTGGAGTGGACGCCAATCACTGTCAAATAACTATTAAAGTTATTATTATCAAAGTACAAATGAGCGTCGGTAAAGAAGAAATGACACATTGATGTGAAAAGCCAAGTATCTTCTGCTGCTTTATGCTGGGAAATTACGGGATGATTTGTAACCGAGTGTCTTCCTGTCTGTGTCATGTGACTTTTATGACGGGATGCTAGCGATTATGCTGCTGTTCCCATCCAGATACAAATCTAGCTTCTCGTCTCTCTCGGTCGCAGCCAAACCGTGACCACTGTCTCCTGTAATGGACCGAACACGCTGTTGATGTTTAAAAATAAAACATTTTACCCCTTCTAAAAAAAAATAAAAAATAAAATAAAAAAAGGAGGAAAATATAAAAGGCCAAAACCACAGAGAGAATCCCAGCTCTAAACAGGACAATGTTACTGCCTTCACTTCATATTAGTGCCAGAGACTAAATGATGCCTAATGAAACCACATGACTCAAAGAAATGCTTTCATACGCAATAACAAGCTGCTTTTACCTTAATTTTGTGTGCTTTGGTCGAGTGTCACCGCCGTTTCAAGCGCCATTAGCTGGTCTGAATAGTACAAAGTTAATATGAAGGACTATTTGGAAAATCATTCTAATACTAGACTATTGTTTATACTAAAACAGAGGCATAGCTTTGTTGGACTCATTCTATTTGTTATGTAATCTGCCAATCAACATATGTTCTAAAAGAGGTGCTAAAATTCTAAACATTTGAAGCCAAATAAATATAGAATTTATATGAATATAAAATTAGGTAATAAATAGGAAATAGAATATTAAATCATTTATTTATTGGTAAACACAAATGTTTTAAGTTCATGGCATTTTTTTTTTCATTTGTTTTATGACACTTTTATATTTTAGATTATATGTATATGAATGTAAAATATATATTTGTGCATACAAATGTTTATATATATAAATGTGTATATATATATATATATATATATATATATATATATATATATATATGTGTGTGTGGGTGTATATATATATATATATATATATATATATATATATATATATATTCATATATATATATATATATGTATAAATATATATATATATATATGTATATATATATATATATATATATATATATATATATATATATATATATATATATATATATACACACACACATTTATATATACATATATATATATATATATATATATATATATATATATATATATATATATATATATATATATATATATATATATATATATATATATATATATATATATATATATATATATATATATATATATATACATATATATATATATATGTCTTAATTAGATTATCCAAAAAATAGTGCTCGATACCGTGGTAGAGCGTAATATGTATGTTTCATGAGGGGTTTACCTCAATCCTCAGGAGGATCTCCTGAGGATTGAGGTAATATATATATATATATATATATATATATATATATATATATATATTTATATATATATATATATATATATATATATATATATATATATATATATATATACAGTACAGGCCAAAAGTTTGGACACACCTTCTCATTCAATGTGCATAACTATGGCATTGTCTCGATGAGCTTCAAGCACACCTGTGAAATGAAAACCATTTCAGGTGACTACCTCTTGAAGCTCATCGAGACAATGCCAAGAGTGTGCAAAAAAGTAATCAGAGCAAAGGGTGGCTATTTTGAAGAAACTGGACTATAAAAGTCATGAACATAAAGAAAAGTGTGTCCAAACTTTTGGCCTGTACTGTATATAGTCAAGGTTTCTGTGGTTTATTCGTTATACAGTGCTCAACACCAGGGTAGAGGTCAGGAAAAAATACAGAGGCTATTTCATCCCTACAAGCCTGTTTCGCAGGTTTCTCTGCTCTTCAGGGGATTTTGTAACTGAGTGTCTTCCTATCTGTGTCATGTGACTTTCATGACGGCATGCTAGCGATTATGCTGCTTTTCCCATCCAGATACAAATCTAGCTTCTCGTCTCTCTCGGTCGCAGCAAAAAATCCTCTGAAGAGCAGAGAAACCTGCAAAACAGGCTTGTAAGGATGGAATAGCCTCTGTATTTTTTCCTGACCTAACGTATATATGTATATATATATATGTATATATATATATTTTTAAATGTATATATTTGTATACACTGCCGTTCAAAAGTTTGGGGTCACATTGAAATGTCCTTATTTTTGAAGGAAAAGCACTGTACTTTTCAATGAAGATAACTTTAAACTAGTCTTAACAAAAAGAAATACACTCTATACATTGCTAATGTGGTAAATGACTATTCTAGCTGCAAATGTCTGGTTTTTGGTGCAATATCTACATAGGTGTACAGAGGCCCATTTCCAGCAACTATCACTCCAGTGTTCTAATGGTACAACGTGTTTGCTCATTGGCTCAGAAGGCTAATTGATGATTAGAAAACCCTTGTGCAATCATGTTCACACATCTGAAAACAGTTTAGCTTGTTACAGTAGCTACAAAACTGACCTTCCTTTGAGCAGATTGAGTTTCTGGAGCATCACATTTGTGGGGTCAATTAAACGCTCAAAATGGCCAGAAAAAGAGAACTTTCATCTGAAACGCGACAGTCTATTCTTGTTCTTAGAAATGAAGGCTATTCCACAAAATGGTTTGGGTGACCCCAAACTTTTGAACGGTAGTGTATATACATGTATATTAATATGGATGTAAAATAGGGTAATAAATACGCCATTAAAAATGTTAAGGTGAAATACAATATTCAATCATTTATTTATTGATAAAATGTAATGGCATGTTGAAGTTAATTAATGGCAATACATTTTTTTTCTTTTGTTTTGTGACACTTTTATATTTTATATCAAATATATTTAAATTTTACATTCTCATTTATTTCAAGACATTGTGTGAATGTAAGTGTGAATGTTGTCTATCTGTGTTGGCCCTGCAATGAGGTGGTGACTTGTCCAAGGTGTACACTGCCTTCATGCAGCTGAGACAGGCTCCAAACCCCCCAGTAACCCCGAGAGGGACAAACCGTAGAAAATAGATGGACATTTGTACATATTTTAAGATATTTGTATTATTTCTTATTATTTTATAAGGCATCCGCCAATTAAAAAAGCAATTCAATTAACTAATACGTTAAAGTTAAAGTCCCAATGATAGTCACACACACACACTAGGTGTGGTAAAATTACCCTCTGCATTTGACCCATCCCTATGTTCACCTCCTGGGAGGTGAGGGGAGCAGTGAGCAGCAGCGATGGCCGCACTCGGGAATCATTTTGGTGATTTAACCCCCAATTCCAACCCTTGACGCTGAGTGCCAAGCAGGGAGGCAATGGGTCCCATTTTTATAGTTTGTGGTATGACCTGGCTGGGGGGTTTGAACTCACGACCTTCCAGTCTCAGAGCGGACACTCTAACCACAAGCCCACTGAGCAGGTAATTGAGAATTTATTTTAAAAAAATTCCACATAAATTGATTATTTAATTAATTTATTGGCTTTTATTTACTTAATTTTGGCACAAAAAAAACTCCCAATAATCCAATGGTCATATGTTGGCTGTTAGTAATAATTGAAAAAAACTAAACAATATAAAAGCACAACTGCTGGGGCTAAAAAGTTTTAGGTAAAATACACCACAAACTTTAATTAAGCAATGACATATTTTTACACTTATATTATTGCTCAAAATACTTAAATGTGCCTTAAAACGGCTGGTGGTGTTTATTGAGGTTATTAACTGCAATAATTTGACTATTTTTTCTGTATTTTCATCCATCTATCGAATGGATTATGTGCATAAAATACAGAAAATATGTTCTTTATTTTCCCACAAATGGATACAAGTGTGCCAGTGTTGCTGTAGTTGCTAGGGACATGAGCAAAATCCTCCTTGTGGTTTTGGCCGATCCAAAAACACACAAAAAACAATGTGAGCAATCTGGACCCGGTTGGACCTGCTTTGTAGTCCTTGTCATCACAGTGACCCGGTGAGCGTGTCCAGGTCCAGTGAGCCCATCCATCACACCAGCGCCTGCCTCCTTATTTGGAGGAAGCCAGCCAGCAAAGCGGCCTGCCAACAGTTTGGGAGTCCACATGGATCCAATCAGCTTGCCGTGGAGCGCTGGCATCCCTGACGACGACTTCTAGCGCTTTTTAAAGGCTTGTCTGCATGCTCCTTGCAGCTACACAACATTAATACGCATGTGTGTATGCAGGAAGCTAACAAAACGGTCCTCAGGGCGGCGGGTGTTGACAGCAAATAAGCACCTGGGGAAGGTGAGGGCCTGCAGGCCAGGAGTTCTCTCGCATTTTGATCAAACTGAACACCTCAGACCTCTCGCGAGCTACATTAGAAATAATAAATATTGACAGCAGCAGGAGATACACTGCACATCAAAACCAGCCGATTTATGTGTCATGACGTGTCGACGCCGCGGTGAGGGAAATAACATATTCGAGCTGAAGGTAATTACTTCCTGATGCTAAAGGTGACCTTCACTGTCACATTTGCAATCATAAAGAGCACCTGGGTAGGGTTAGGAGACGGTGGAGACGTGACTTAAGGCAGGAGAGGACACGTGAAGCAGCTTGCGGTCGGAAAAGTGGAGCGAGGAAGCGACTCACCTGATTTACTCCCTACACTTAATCAGGATGGCACTGAGAGCACTGTCAATAGTCTGAACAGGCAGCGGGATATGGCGACAGCTCATCAATCCCAAAATAAACGCCATTTTACATTCTTAGATAGGTATGGCTCGTGCCTATGGATAGGCACCTGTACAACTACTCCAAAATTCAGCGGCACGTGCGAAGACCAGAAAGCAGGCTCACATTACACCAGTTTTAAAATATCTGCATTGGCTCCCCGTGTGTTTCAGGATCAATTTCAAGGTTCTTCTTATGGTTTGTAAATGTTTTTTTTGTGGTATTGGGCCTTCTTATCTTTCAGATTTGCTTTTACCCTAGGAACCTTCCCGGGTCCTGAGATCCTCCGGCACTCATCTCCTAATTATTCCAAAAGTCAGGACACAAAGTCACGGGATGGCATCTTTCCACCATTATGGCCCCCATCTATGGAATAGCTTGCCGGAGGACCTCAGGGTTGCGGAGAACGTTCATGTTTTTAAGAGCAGGCTTAAGACCCACCTTTTTGATTTGGCTTTTACCTAACATTAATTATTTTATTGAAGTCATTTGTATTTCACTTTTTATCCTAGTAGTTATGCACTATTTAATTTAGTTCCACTTATTTATTATTTATTTACTGTGCATATATATATATATATATATATATATATATATATATATATATATATATATATATATATATATATATATATATATATATATATATATATAATTTTTTCTATTAATCTTTATATGTGTTACTGGTATTTTATTCTTTATCTCTAAACATGGTTCTTACTATTTTACAAGTTTTATTATTTTTATTTTCCAACGTTCTTCAGATGAGCCATCTGCCTCAGGGGTTATCGGCCGTGCTTGTGGGGGCGCTTTTGTGTCAGAGTCCTGGTGGCCATGGTCTGATGACCTCCTGGTGCAGATGGCTCCTGTGATAGTGTTTACTCACATGTCTCCTGTGTACTCAGGTATGCAATCATTTGTCCATATAGTTGCATATGTGTGTATGTTGTGTGTGTTTGTATTTGGTATCTGTATCCGTGCGTACGTATGTGATAATAGGGGATATGGGTCATCAGGGTATTGTTTTTAACTTTTAGGCATTTTGCGTGGCATTTCTTTTATGTATAAAAAAAACTTTATAAATAAAGTTCAATTGATTGATTGATTGATTGATTGATTGATTGATTGATTGATTGATATTCTCATTCGTCCGGGTTATTGAATTATCAAGACATGCTGAGGCTATGTCTACACTAAGCCGGATAACCCCTTATACAAACAAATTATTTAGCCTAAGCCCCGTTTCAGCCACACTAAACCAGCGTTTAAGGCTCCCCTCCTCGGACAATTTTTTACACGGGTAAGTGTGACGTGTATTTCTTGAATCTCCGGCTCCTAGCTTTACAAACTGAGTTCGGAGAGGAAGTGAAGTCAGAAAGAACGTGCCACAGCCAGCTTCATAATAAAGCGGTTTTGTAACTCGTAGCTAACCACTGGAAAGATGGAGGCGAGTCATCCCGACATGCCCGTGTTTCTCATTCTTCTACATGTACAGACGCTTGTGGAAATCACACATGAATACCTTAAAAAAAAGCTATTGCAGCTATTTCGGATACAACACTTCTCAGAAGGTAAGAGAACTTTCGAATGTCCAGGTCAGCTGTGATTCTACTTACCTAAAAACTTCGTCCATTTGTCGAAAGAGAGTCAACGAGAATGCGGGCTAACGTGGATGTACTAAAAAAGGTAGCGTGCGCTTTGTATTGCCTGGCCGACGAGGGAAGACTACGGAAAACATCGAATGCATTTGGACTGGCAAAGCAGACTGTTCAGTTATTGTCCGCCATGTATGTTGTGGACTCAACGTCTAGGTCCAGAGTATATAAAGTCACCAAAAACGAATGGACAATGAAGGTGAAGGCAAAAGAGTGAGGAGTGTCCTGACCAGATATCTAGATCCCCAGATTGATTGTTGTTAAATGTTCTTTGTCCCATTGTTTACTTTCACGTGTCCAATAAAGATGTGATTACTTTATGATGGCTCAGGTGTGATTCGCTACAATAGGGCCCCACAGCACACCGGATTGCAGTTAATTGAAATACCACAACACTGGATATTGTTCAGATAAGTTCAATTTAATTTAAGAACTTGCCCACAAAGCAACACTGGAGGTGACTATAACGTCTGCATTTTCCGCGCATACGTACTAGGTCGCGTTGCGCCGGCTGACGGAGGCGGGGAGGGTGTCTTAAACGACCATTGTATGTGTGTGTGGACAAGGATAAGGTTAGGTGGGATTTACCCTGGATAACCTCAGTGTAAACAGGGCCTGAGATTGGTCAGATCTAGTCTGAGCGTTATGGTGCCAAAACCCAAACTATGCATCCTCTAACAAGGGGGGGGGGGGGGGGGGGGGGGGCGCATGCCCAAACAAGAATGGTTGTGCTCTATTATGGTGCAGAACAGCTGTTAAGTTGCAAAGGACACCTCTTTCAACACAACAGCTGTCAGAGTGTAATCTCCCTTGTCAGCAATGCCGTATTGTTAAAAAAAGACCTCTGCCAGTACAACAGCAGTCGTTAAGATGGAATCACCCTCGTTAGCATTCCATTCGGTTTTATCAATGGTCAAGGGGGAACCTGAAATCCAAAAGTGCTTGCAATGTCCTGTTATTTGTTTGAGGCTAAATTATAGAATCTCTTAGGAAGGTGTTGCAAACACCTCCTCCGTTCTGGTATGTTTTTCCAGCCTTGACACAGGTGGCTACCAACCATCTTGCCTGTCCAGAATGTGTACATTTTTGTCCACAAAAGAAAGCAGTTTTTTTCTCTAGGTGTATCTTGACAGCTGAGTCTTGACCTGAAGAATGCACCTGCTCAGTAGCTGTTTTGTTTGCCCAATATATAAATCAGTGCATTCGTCACTGCACTTGTTAGCCTATACACAATTGTTTTTCTGGGGGTAGGGTGTCCGGTCTTTGGGGTGCACTAGCTGCTGTTGCCCGGTTTGAAGTGTACTAAGCCAGAGGTTTTCACCAAGTTCCACCTCAGAAAACCCTTGGCTCTCCAAGTACCACTATAATGACCAACACTAAAATACAGTAGAGTAGTAGGCCTACTCTACACAGTTTGAACAGTAATAGTGTTGTTTGAATATATAAACCCCAAAACCAGTGAAGTTGGCACATTATGTAAATCGTAAATCAAAACAAAATTGATTGATGATTTGCAAATGCTTTCCAACACTTCAATTGAATAGACTGCAAAGACAAGATACTTAACGTTCGAACTGGAACATTTTATTTTTTGCAAATATTAGCTCATTTGGAATTTGATGCCTGCAACATGTTTCAAAAAAGCTGGCACAAGTGGCAAAAAAGACTGAGAAAGTTGAGGAACGCTCATCAAACACTTATTTGGAACATCCCACAGGTGAACAGGCTAATTGGGAACAGGTGGGTGCCGTGATTGTGTACAAAAGCACAATTCACAAACAAGGATGGGGCAAGGGTCACCCCTTTGTGAACAAATGCGTGAACAAATTGTCGAACAGTTTAAGAACAACATTTCTCAACGAGCTATTGCAAGGAATTTAGGGATCCACAGTCCGTAATATCATCAAAAGGTTCAGAAAATCTGGAGAAATCACTGCATGTACGCGATGATATTGCGGACCTTCGAGTCCTCGGGCGGTACTATATCAAAAAGCGACATCAGTGTGTAAAGGAAATCACCACATGGGCTCAGGAACACTTCAGAAAACCACCGTCAGTAACTACGGTTAATCTCTACATCTGTAAGTGCAAGTTAAAACTACAATGCAAAGCGAAAATCCATTTATCAACAACACCCAGAAATGCTGAGAAATTAGTTTCTCAGTTCGAACATTAAATATCTTGTCTTTGTAGTCTATTCAATTGACTATAACTCAAAAGGATTTGCAAATCATTTTATTCTGTTTTTATTTACTAATTACACAACATGCCAACTTCACTGGTTTTGGGTTTTGCAAAACACTGTACTTTAATCAAGTGATTCTTTGGCGTACCACTAGATGAAAATTGCGCATCACTAGTGGTAGTGGTTTGTACGAGAATGTTGTGTTGGTTAAAAAACATTCTGAGTTTCTCAGAAAGACATGATATATATGGAATGACAGTAAATACATCTGTCACCTTTTTCTTCCTCACACACTTAGTTCTTGTTCCTTCTGGAACGAGATGCACTTTTTTACGAACGCCCCGCTGGGGTAAACACAGGTTTTAAGGGCCTCCCTCAAGTTATTTTTCTTTGGCCTGTGGGCTGGTGGGAACGTTATCAGCTCTGTGTGGTAGGGTTCTGATAACATCCAATTTATGCTGCAGTGGGTGTTGTGAATCAAAAATAAGTATGTCAGTATGGATAAAACAAGTCAGTATGTGTGGCTTTTCTCTAATCCCCAATATGGAGGCCCCTGTCACCTCCAGTGTAGACTTCATAGTTTAAAAAAAATACATTGTATTGTGTAGCCCAGTCTCCAAATTGACAGCCTTCAAATTATTTCCATTTAGAAAGAATAAAATATGTGCATTAAAAGGATTAAAATAGTTTAAAAATGATGTTTCAATGTGTTAATCTTTGTTGAAAAGTCACAAATACAAAGTAAAGACAGAAAGATACTTGTGGATCCAGCTGGCGCTGTATTTTACAAGCTGCAGTGAAGTGTTCATTAGACAAGCGCCTCTATGAGCCAATCAGATTCAATGGGTTTACCTGTTAGACAAGCCCGTGTCACTTACTGTCATTGTCTACGAGACAATTACCATTTCCTTTGATTAAAATGTTTTTTCCAATCACTCCAATTGTGTGAGTGCTACACTCTTCCACCGAGCTGGCGACGTGAAACGCCATTAAAACGTGTGCATATTGACTCAACGGTCAGGTTTTTTTTGGGTTCTGGAAAAGATCCACTTTAACTTCTTCACTGGACCCGTGGAGAAATTCAAGACGTTGGGATATTCCCAGCAGGAGTTGGGTGGCGAGTCACTCCATGTTTTCCTTCCTTCACGGACCGCGCGGTAGGACAAACTGGGTCAAATCTCAAATGACGTGGGCATGAACTGAGAAGTTGGTCAACTCTGACAGAAAATTTAGACCTGGACTACGTTTACACTGCAGGCCAAAGTGGTCCAAATCTGATTTTTTGGAGATGGGATTTTTTCCAGCTGACCGTTTACACTCTGTGTAAAATGTGATTTTTTTGGACTCCAGTGTAAATGCGCACAGGCCCCCCAACGTCAACTTAGATGCGCAGTTCGATAAAAGTGAAAACGAAGGAAGTTGACCTGGAATAAGTCCTACAAAACAAAATAAAAGTCGCAACACCTTAAGAATGAGTGTTTTTTTTTTACGTGAAATTAAATCAAAATACTATAATGTATGAATGGATGTATATACACTGTATTGCCAAAAGTATCCGGCCACCTGCCTTGACTCACAAAACTTGTAGTGCCATCCCATTCCTAACCAATGTGTTCAATATGATGTCGGTCCACCTTTTGCAGCTATTACAGCTTCAACTCTTCTGGGAAGGCTGTCCACAAGGTTGCGGGGTGTGTTTATAGGAATTTTCCACCATTCTTCCAAAAGCGCATTGGTGAGGTCACACACTGATGTTGGTCTTGAAGGCCTGACTCTCAGTCTCCGTTCTAATTCATCCCAATTCTATCGGGTTCAGGTCAGGACTCTGTGCAGACCAGTCAAGTTCATCCACATCCGACTCTGTCATCCATGTCTTTCTGGACCTTGCTTTGTGCACTGGTGCACAGTCATGTTGGAAGAGGAAAGGGCCCGCTCCAAACTCTGCTCCGAGCGTAAAATCCGCAACCTTGTGGACAGCCTTCCCAGAAGAGTTGAAGCTGTAATAGCTGCAAAAGGTGGACCGACATCATATTGAACCCTATGGGTTAGGAATGGGATGGCACTTCAAGTTTACATGTTGCGTCTATGAAATGAATGCTTAAAATGAGCAACACACGTAAATGCTACATGTTATTATGAATGTGCCTGTTACTACATTACATACAGTCGTGGTTAAAAGTTTAAATACACTTGTAAAGAACATAATCTCATGGCTGTCTTGAGTTTCCAATAATTTCTACAACTCTTATTTTTTGTGATAGAGTGATTGGAGCACATACTTGTTGGTCACAAGAAACGTTCATGAAGTTTGGTTCTTTTATGAATTTATTATGGGTCTACTGAAAATGTGACCAAATCTGCTGGGTCAAAAGTATACATACAGCAATGTTAATATTTGGTTACATGTCCCTTGGCAAGTTTCACTGCAATAAGGCGCTTTTGGTAGCCATCCACAAGCTTCTGGCAAGCTTCTGGTTGAATTTTTGACCACTCTTCTTGACAAAATTAGTTTGTTGGTTTTCTGACATGGACTTGTTTCTTCAGCATTGTCCACATGTTTTCAATGGGGTTTAAGTCAGGACTTTGGGAAAGGTCATTCTAAAACTTTAATTCTAGCCTGATTTAGCCATTCCTTTACCACTTTTGACGTGTGTTTGGGGTCATTGTCCTAGTGGAACACCCAACTGCGCCCAAGACCCAACCTCCGGGCTGATGATTTTAGGTTGTCCTGAAGAATTTGGAGGTAATCCTCCTTTTTCATTGTCCCATTTACTCTCTGTAAAGCACCAGTTCCATTGGCAGCAAAACAGGCCCAGAGCATAATACTACCAACACCATGCTTGACGGTAGGCATGGTGTTCTTGGGATTAAAGGCCTCACCTTTTCTCCTCCAAACATATTGCTGGGTATTGTGGCCAAACAGCTCAATTTTTGTTTCATCTGACCACGGAACTTTCCTCTAGAAGGTATGTAAACTTTTGACCACGACTGTATATACTTACAGAGTGTTTCTAAAACCTTCATGGAGGCTTTTGGAGGTTTTTTAAGCAGATAATAGAGCGACCCATAAGCTCTATTGTAAGCAGACTTTTGCTCACATTTATTTACTGGTAAGAATGCATAAAAAATAAATAAAAACATGTGTTCTTGTCTTACATAAGGATTGTGGAAGATAGGCAAAACTCCCCAAAAAGTGCAGTTCCCCTTTTAAAGCAGTATTCCAACAAACAGCATATTCTGTTCATAGTCTTTACTGCGCCCTGGGTGGGAATATAAGTTAACGAGGGAGGTGACGTCGAATGAAACCATAGTTCCATTGTTGTCCAGTTTTAGGTCTTTGGCATGAACTACAAAGCACATGGAATTCTTCACTTGATGGTGCTAAGATGTGGGCCGCATACTGAGCAGAGTTAATGCTGATGCCAATAAGTCTGACAGGAGCCCCATCTTTGTGTATTTTTCGAAGACCATAAATACGACTAGTATGACTAGGGCTTCTTGCAGTATGTCCTTAAAATGGCAAAGATCCTTTATATGACAGGAGCATGCTGTGTTTCTTCAGAAAATACCATAAAAAATGCTTCATATGTTTATATGTGCATTATATTTATGACATGGGGTGCACTGCTGTTTTTAGGAATCAGCTGCAAAAGACACCCACGGTTCGCACCGCACTGGTGGTCTCAGTAGTCCTGCCTTACTGCATACATTCATCCATACTTGTCAATAGTGTACATGACTTTTACAACTTCCCAAAATGTTTCACATCCATTCTAAGATCTGACTTTTGCACACTATGGCGGCGCCTGTTTCCAATCTCCCTGCAGCTACCGGCTATCTCCCATGGAGCCTGTTCAGTTTCATTCACCTTCTCCTCTACCTCTTGGCAAGCGGCGTCCGTGAACGTATTTCCCAGAGTGCCAAACTATTCCTTTACAAAAAAAATATGTGCAATTTTGCAGCCTTGAGATGATTTTATTAACAAAAAAACATCCCATCTGGAAGCAGCAAAGTGTGGAAGTGACGGTTGGTGCATCAACTTTGCATATAAAAGGCTGCTGTGGGCATCGTTAGTGGGGGAAACTGCTCTATCTTGGACGACTACAAGCTTATGCAGTTGGGGGAAAAAGACAAAACAAAGGCAATTTATACACCTCCATCTGTTACCAGTGCACAGGAGGACTTTTTTTTTAACTACTGGAGGACACGCATGCGAGCAATCAGAGCAAAATGGGCACAGGCCGACGACCACAAGCGGCTGGTGCTGGTCGGAGGGACGTGGAGGTTAGGCGGGGATAAGCAAACCGCACTGGAAAAGACACTTGGAAGGAAGGACATCTGGTTCTCATATCCACAGCGTGTCACAATTAGCCGCTATGAAATGACTACGCTGCAACGTGAGTGTTGGAAACTTCTAATGAGATTTGTCGTCTTTTATATGCAAACACCGGACTGATTCTAATTGTGAGGGGAGGAGATGTTTGAATAGTTATGGGGGGCGTGGCCTAGGAGGTGCAGATACTGTATATTAAAACAGCTAAATTTCCCTCGGCAGAAATACATTTTAAATAGAGCTGACAAACAATTGAAATCGTCTCGATTACTGTAACATATTATTTTCGGGTCTCCCTATGTCTAGCATTAAAAAATTACAGTTGGTACAAAATGTGGCTGCTAGACTTTTGACAAGAACAAGATAGTTTGATCACATTACGCCTGAACTGTATATACCTTTATATACCTATATACATACATACCTACATATATACCTATACTGGCTCACCTGCACTGGCTTCCTGTGCACTTAAGATGCGTCTTTAAGGTTTTACTACTAACGTATAAAATACTAAACGGTCTAGCTCCAGCCTATCTTGCTGATTGTATTGTACCATATGTCCCGGCAAGAAATCTGCGTTCAAAGAACTCCGGCTTATTAGTGATTCCCAGATCCCCAAAAAAGTCTGCGGGCTATAGAGCGTTTTCTATTCGTGTTCCAGTACTCTGGAATGCCCTCCCGGTAACAGTGAGAGATGCTACATCAGTAGAAGCATTTAAGTCCCATCTTAAAACTCATTTGTATACGCTAGCCTTTAAATAGACCCCCATTTTAGACCAGTTGATCTGCCGTTTCTTTTTTGCTCTGCCCCCCTCTCCTTCGTGGAGAGGGGGGATTCGGTGACCACAGAGGGGCTAGCTGTCCAAAGTCGGGACCCAGGGTGGACCACTCATGTGTGCATCAGTTGGGGACGTCTCTGCGCTGCTGACTTGTCTCCACTCAAGATGATCCCCTGCTGGCCCCACTATGGACTGGACTCTCACACTATTATGATAGATCCACTATGGACTGGACTCTCACAATATTATGATAGATCCACTATGGACTGGACTCTCACACTATTATGATAGATCCACTATGGACTGGACTCTCACACTATTATGATAGATCCACTATGGACTGGACTCTCACACTATTATGATAGATCCACTATGGACTGGCTCTACCAACCATCGCCTAAGGACATCATCCTGCAACCACCAGCAATAAAGATAGAAGAAGTGGCTCTTGAAAATGTAGAAAGCTTCACATACCTTGGTAGTATAATGTCTTCAAATGCTAACATTGATGCAGAAGTCAATCACAGAATCAGGCAAGCTGCTGCAGCCTTTGGAAAGCTTAAGACTCGAGTGTTCCAAAATCATGACATCAGGCTAGATACAAAAATCAAAGTGTTCAGAGCAATTGTTATAACAACTTTGCTATATGGTTCAGAGGCATGGACAGCATATCAAAGACACATCACAGCACTTGAAAGGTTTCAACAGCGATGTCTACGCCAGATGATGAATATTAAGTGGGAAGATATTATACGCAAATACGGTGTTAGCTTTCACTGTTATGCTGATGACACCCAACTCTACATGCCCCTAAAGCTGACCAACACGCCGGATTGTAGTCAGCTGGAGGCGTGTCTTAATGAAATTAAACAATGGATGTCCGCTAACTTTTTGCAACTCAACGCTAAGAAAACGGAAATGCTGATTATCGGTCCTGCTCAACACCGACATCTATTTAATAAAACCACCTTAACATTTGACAACCAAACAATTAAACAAGGCGACTCGGTAAAGAATCTCGTATTATCTTCGACCCAACTCTCTCGTTTGAGTCACACATTAAGAGTGTTACTAAAACGGCCTTCTTTCATCTCCGTAATATCGCTAAAATTCGTTCCATTTTGTCCACAAGCGATGCTGAGATCATTATTCATGCGTTCGTTACATCTCGTCTCGATTACTGTAACGTTTTATTTTCGGGCCTCCCTATGTGTAGCATTAAAAGATTACAGATGGTACAAAATGCGGCTGCTAGACTTTTGACAAAAACAAGAAAGTTTGATCATATTACGCCTATACTGGCTCACTTGCACTGGCTTCCTGTGCACCTAAGATGCGACTTTAAGGTTTTACTACTTACGTATAAAATACTACACGGTCAAGCTCCTGCCTATCTTGCCGATAGTATTGTACCATATGTCCCGGCAAGAAATCTGCGTTCAAAGAACTCCGGCTTATTAGTGATTCCCAGAGCCCAAAAAAAGTCTGCGGGCTATAGAGCGTTTTCTATTCGGGCTCCAATATTATGGAATGCCCTCCCGGTAAAAGTTAGAGATGCTACCTCAGTAGAAGCATTTAAGTCTCATCTTAAAACTCATTTGTATACTCTAGCCTTTAAATAGACTCCCTTTTTAGACCAGTTGATCTGCCGTTTCTTTTCTTTTCTTTTCTACTCTGCTCCGGGGTGGACCGCTAGCCTGTCCATCAGATGGGGACATCTCTACGCTGCTGACCCGTCTCCGCTCGGGATGGTTCCCGCTGGCCCCACCATGGACTGGACTTTCGCTGATGTGTTGGACTTTCACAATATTATGTCAGACCCACTCGACACAGAGGATGTCGTTGTGGCTTGTACAGCCCTTTGAGACACTTGTGATTTAGGGCTATATAAATAAACATTGATTGATTGATTGATTGAAGATATGAGTACAAACATCAGTGTACTTGAACAGGCCATGCTTCCCAGTGTAGAGAGTACAATTGTTAAATACCAACTACGATGGACAGGGCATGTCGTACGGATGAATGACGACAGACTGCCAAAACAGATGTTGTACTGTCAGCTAAATGAAGGGAAAAGAAATGTTGGCGGGCAGAGAAAACGCTACAAGGATTGCTTAAAGAAGACTTTGAAGCAATGTGAAATAGATACTACATCCTGGGAAGACCTAGCAAAAGACAGAATAACATGGAGAACTGCAGTCAGTGAAGGAGTGACAAAGTATGAGGAGAAAAGAACATCTATGATACTTGAAAAAAGGAGGAGGAGACTGGAAAGAAGAGTCATGCCAAAATGTATATTACCACCTGGTCTGATCTGTCCCATATGCGGCAGAAACTTCAAAGCTCGTATTGGCTTGTACAGTCACTACAGAGCACATGATTCTTAGGGACGAAGGACCCCTATCTTCTAACAGAAGAGGAGCCAGCAAGCAAGCAAACTATGGACTGGACTCTCACAATATTATGATAGATCCACTATGGACTGGACTCTCACACTATTATGATAGATCCACTATGGACTGGACTCTCACACTATTAACTAGATCCACTCGACGTCCATTGCACCGGTCGCCCAGAGGGGGAGTCCCCACATCTGCGGTCCCCTCCAAGGTTTCTCATTGTCATCCCATTGGGTTGAGTTTTTTCTTGCCCTGATGTGGGATCTGAGCCGAGGATGTTGTTGTGGCTTGTGCAGCCCTTTAAGACACTCGTGATTTAGGGCTATATAAGTAAACTTTTATGGGGACGGCGTGGCGAAGTTGGTAGAGTGGCCGTGCCAGCAATCGGATGGTTGCTGGTTACTGGGGTTCAATCCCCACCTTCTACCATCCCAGTCACACCCGTTGTGTCCTTGGGCAAGACACTTCACCCTTGCTCCTGATGGGTGCTGGTAGCGCCTTGCATGGCAGCTCCCTCCATCAGTGTGTGAATGTGTGTGTGAATGGGTGAATGTGGAAATACTGTCAAAGCGCTTTGAGTACCTTGAAGATAGAAAAGCGCTATACAAGTATAACCCATTTATCATTATCATTTATTGACTGATTGATTGATTGATAGAAATATTTAATCGTGTTTAATTGCATTTTGTTCATAGTTAACGCGAAATAATCGCGAACTTTGAAGTTTTTAAAATTATGAATGAACAATTTGTTTTCTTTTACAGCTCAACACCAAATGGACATAAACACGCTTGTAATGCAAATTTAAAAAAAAACACCTGGTGTATTCGGAACAGATCTTCAATTCCTGCTGTAAGAGCACTTGCATTCAGAGGAGAAGAGCAACACTAACCGTATTTAGACACCAGTTTTGCGCATTAATAACAAAATGTGGATTGCTACGATCATGGTTTGATTATCAAAGATGTTTGGTAATGTAATCAGTAACATTTCTACCTGAATATATAATAATAAAATGATAAATATCCTCCTGAGATTTTGTCCATTGCATGTTGTACAAGTTATTTGTGTATACTATTAGGCCCCGTTTACACTAAGCCGGCTAAGGTTATCCAGGGTAAATCCCACCGAACCTTATCCACACACACACACAATGGTAGTTTAAGACCTCCTCCCTCCCGCCGTCCGCCGGCGCAACGCGACCTAGTACGCATGCACGGAAAATGTGCACGTCATAGTCACCTCCAGTGTTGCTTTGTGTGCAAGTTCTTAAATTAAATTGAACTTATCTGAACAATATCCAGTGTTGTGGTATTTCAATTAACTGGAATCTAGTGCGCTGTGGGGCCCTATTGTAGTGAATCACACCTGAACCATCATAAATTCATCAAATCTGTAATGGACGTGTGAAAGTACAACATTTGATAAAGAACATTTTACATCAATCAATCTAGGGATCTAGATCAGGACACTCCTCACTCTTTTGCCTTCACCTTCATTGTCCATTCGTTTTTGGTGACTTTATATACTCTGGACCTAGACGTTGAGTCCGCGACATACATGGCGGACAATAATTGATACAGTCTGTTTTGCCAGTCCAAATGCATTCGATGTTTTTCATAGTCTTCCCTCGTCGGCCAGAGAATACAAAGCACACGCTACATTTTTTATCACATCCACGGGAGCCCGCATTCTCGTTGTCTCTCCTCCGACAAATGGACAAAGTTTTAGGTAAGTACAATCACAGCTGACCTGGACATTCGAAAGTTCTCTTGCCGTCTGAGAAGTGTTGTATCAAAATAGCTGCAATCGCTTTCCCTTAAGGTATTCATGTGTGATTTCTACGAGCATCTGTACATGTAGAAGGAGAAACACGGGCATGTCTGGATGACTCGCCTCCATTTTGCTAGTGTTTACCTCCGAGTGGAAACAGGTTGTTATGAAGCTGGCTGTGGCGCGTTCTTTCCGACATCTTTCTGGTGTCACTTCCTCTCCGACCTCAGTTTGTAAACGATCGATGAGTTCATACAAAGCTAAGACCCGGAAATTCAAGAAATACACGTCACACTTACCCGTGTAAAACATTCTCCAAGGAGCGGAAGCTTAAACGATGGTTTTGTGTGGCTGAAATGGGGCTTAGGCTAAATAATTATTAGTTTAAGGAGTTATCCGGCTTAAGGGCATAAGTGTACCATAGACAGATAACTTTTACGTTTTCAAAACTATGAATGAACAATTTGTTTTCTTTAAACAGCTCAACACAAAATGAACATAAACGCGCTTGTAATAAATGATAAATGGGTTATACTTGTATAGCGCTTTTCTACCTTCAAGGTACTCAAAGCGCTTTGACAGTATTTCCACATTCACCCATTCACACACACATTCACACACTGATGGCGGGAGCTGCCATGCAAGGCGCTAACCAGCAGCCATCAGGGGCAAGGGTGAAGTGTCTTGCCCAAGGACTCAATGGTAGAAGGTGGGAATTGAACCCCAGTAACCAGCAACCCTCCGATTGCTGGCACAGCCACTCTATCAACTTCGCCACACCGTCCCCGTAAGGAAAACATAACAAGAATCACCTGCAGTGTGTTGGTGGCAGATATTCAATTCCTGCTGTAAGAGCACTTGCATTCACAGGAGAGGAGCAACACTTCTGTATTTAGACACCAGTTTTGCGCATTACTAACAAAATGTGGATTGCTACGATCATGGTTTGAGTATCAAAGATGTTTGTTAATGTAATCAGTAACATTTCTAGCTGAATATATCTTTCTGAGATTCTGTCCATTGCATGTTGTACAAGTTATTTGTGTACACAATTAGTTGCCCAGGAACTATGAAGACTAAAATCTGCCAGCTAATTGTGCACACTAATAGTTGACCAACAATTGTCCACATATTAGTTGCCTAATAACGACACACACTAATAACTGCCTGCATGGCTTTTATTTACACAAATAACTGCTCAATACTTGTGAACACTAATAAGGGCTGCTCCAGGCTAAATTTTTCATACTTTTTTATTTATATACAATTATTGTTATACTTTTTTAATCAAAACGTAATTTTGATGCAAGTTCAAATTTATTGGAAATAAATTCCTCAATAATATATATATATATATATATATATATATATATATATATATATATATATATACTGTATATATATATATATATATATATATATATATATATATATATATATATATATATATATATATATATATATATATATATATATATATATATATATATATATATATACACAGTATATATAAATATACGTTAGGTCAGGACAAACACAGAGGCTATATCATCCCTACAAGCCTGTAGGCTTTTTTTTCCTGACCTAACGTATATTCCGCTCTATTGAGCACTGTATAACGAATAAACCACAGAAACCTCGAATATATATATATATATATATATATATATATATATATATATATATATATATATATATGTATATATATATGTATATGTATATATATATATATATATATATATACATATGAATATGTTTGTGGTGCAATTTCATATGAAGCGCCCTAACATTCATTAATTGACATTTTACATGTGCTTCTTTGTGCAAAACGGCGACCCCCCACAGGTCACGGGGCCCTCCGCACAGCATGTGATCTGCGTGTTGGGAAGGGTAGCCCAGACACTAATCGTTGCTTATTGTTTGTGTACAATTATAGTCGCCCTATTAATGTGCACACTTATAGTTGCCCTACAATTGTGCACATTAACAGATGCATGACAATGGTAGACAACAATAGTTGCCTTAAAACTGTGCCCATGTTGTGATTATTGTGAATAATGGTGTACCCAGTTTTGAATGACATAAACAAACACACTCTAATGCGATAGAGTTTTTCCATTGAATGCAAGAGGTGTGTGCAGGTGTCCCTATGTTAGCAATTAAGCGGCACCTGACAACGGAAAGCCCACAAACGCACAAAAATCCAGCACTAAAACTGGAAAAGCCGTCATGGACTAGCACCATTAACTTGCTCTGTGAGTGATCTCATCGTCTGATTTCATTTGTCAGATCCAGGACCAACCTCCCCCCGCCCTAGGCAAATGTGGGTCTGAGAGGCGAGACCACCTGGGCTTACTTATCTCCCAGGACCCCGAAAGCGAGCGTCTGAGGATTAACTTACGACTTTTACAGCTAAGTCAGCACACGCCAATGATAGCCATTCAATCACACTCGCCTCTGCACCATAAATAATGCAAAGTACTCACGCACACACAAAGTTGTCCCCTTCAAGCTACACTGCGCTATCATAAGCTCTGCTGCTTTTATATTATTTTCTTGTATATTACATTTATGTCTTCATTTTTAAAGAATCTTTTCCATCTGCTCCATGGTCATGGAGTATGAAATGAAGTGAGATAATGGCTGCATTCTCGTACAAAATTGTCAGCATAAAAGCTTTTTTTTGTTGACACATTTTCGATGGCTCTCACCCGTCCCTAGGATTTCGTCCGCACCAAACTCAGTCAAGCATGCTTTTTTGTTTGGTTTTACCTTCTTGTGTTGTTAAGTTAGAAGATGTGAAGCAGGAATACTTACAGGAGGTCCTGAAAAAGACACACAAAAAAAAAAATACAGTAAGTAGAAGGCATAATCAACCAAATTGTTCTGTTTGACACATTTTTAGTTCACTGTTATTCCTATTTTCTATGTACTGTCAATGCAAAGCTCTTGTCATGCCTTCACCTAACATATAATATTGTCATAAATACTTCAATTTACAAATCCCAAAACCAGTGAAGTTGGCATGTTGTGTAAATCGTAAATAAGAACAGAATACAATGATTTGCAAATCCTTTTCAACCTATATTCAATTGGATAGACTGCAAAGACAAGATACTTCATGTTCAAACTAGAAAAAGTTGCTATTTTTTGCCAATATTAGCTAATTTGGAATTTGATGCCTGCAACATGTTTCAAAAAAGCTGGCACAAGCGGCAAAAAAGATCCCACAGGTGAACAGGCTAATTGGGAACAGGTGGGTGCCATGATTGGGTGTCAAAAGCAGCTTCCATGAAATGCTCCGTCATTCACAAACAAGGATGGGGTGAGGGTCACCACTTTGTGAACAAATGCGTGAGAAAATTGTCCAACAGTTTAAGAACAACATTTCTCAACGAGCTCTTGTAAGGAATTTAGGGATTTCACCATCTACGGTCTGTAATATAATTAAAAGGTTCGGAGAATCTGGAGAAATTACTGCACGTAACATTTGATGCCCGTGACCTTGGATCCCTCAGGTGGTACTGCATCAAAAATTGACATCAGTGTGTAAAGGATATCACCTCAGGAACACTTCAGAAACTACACTACTACTGACGTATTTTTTAAAATATTTTTATTGTAATATTTTCAGAATGTGTTTGTTCTATTTTGGGCCAAAGTAAGACAAAGAAAACAATCTGAAGTTGTCTTTATTTTCTAGTTTTAATGCCATGATTTTCCTCCATGCGGCCAATCCATCCATCCATTTTCTACCGCTTATTCCCTTCGGGGTCGCGGGGGGCGCTGGAGCCTATCTCAGCTACAATCGGCCCTGAGCTAAAATGAGTTTGACACCCCTGACCTACTGTAATGTAAACGCCAATCAAAGATCCTCTATATCAGTGGTCCCTAACGTTTTTGTAGCTGCGGACCGGTCAACGCTTGAGAATTTGTCCCACGGACCGGGGGAGGGGGGCGGGGGGGGGTTATGATATTTTTAATTTTTGTCATAAAGAAATACAATCATGTGTGCTTACGGACTGTATCCCTGCAGACTGTATTGATCTACACTACCGTTCAAAAGTTTGGGGTCACATTGAAATGTCCTTATTTTTGAAGGAAAAGCACTGTACTTTTCAATGAAGATAACTTTAAACTAGTCTTAACTTTAAAGAAATACACTCTATACATTGCTAATGTGGTAAATGACTATTCTAGCTGCAAATGTCTGGTTTTTGGTGCAATATCTACATAGGTGTATAGAGGCCCATTTCCAGCAACTATCACTCCAGTGTTCTAATGGTACAATGTGTTTGCTCATTGGCTCAGAAGGCTAATTGATGATTAGAAAACCCTTGTGCAATCATGTTCACACATCTGAAAACAGTTTAGCTCGTTACAGAAGCTACAAAACGGACCTTCCTTTGAGCAGATTGAGTTTCTGGAGCATCACATTTGTGGGGTCAATTAAACGCTCAAGATGGCCAGAAAAAGAGAACTTTCATCTGAAACTCGACAGTCTATTCTTGTTCTTAGAAATGAAGGCTATTCCACAAAATTGTTTGGGTGACCCCAAACTTTTGAACGGTAGTGTATATTGATGTATAATGTATATGTTGTGTTTTTTATGTTGATTTAATAAAAATCAACCGGGGCCGGTACCAATCGGTCCGCGGCCCGGTACCAATCGGTGTTTGTGGACCACTGCTCTATATGACAGGGTTGCTGTTTTTTGCAATATATTGTCACGGCCCGGGCGCACCTCAGTGCGCATTCATCTGTGCGCTGCGCTGGGCGCACCTCCAAGAGCGCACCTGCGCGCCCCACTCCGGCTGCAGGAGGCAGCTGCAATCAATCTGCAATCTGCACACCTGTCGCTGATGAACTCCCTGGGCTTCTTAAGCCAGTGCAGACCTGCGTTCCGGGCCAGAACGTAGCGACCTGTTCCCGTACAGTAAGCCGTCATATCTAGCTCTATGCACACTCCCTCTCCGTGTCCATTCGTCTCGTGTCCCTTGTCGTCTTCCAGCAGCATTCCTCCGTTCCCGCGTCACAAGCAGTGTGTCTCGTCTCCCCGTATTCCCCTCTGGTTCCCTGGCTGCCCCTTTTGGATCTCAATCTCCTGCCTGGACACAGACTTTTGACGCCTCGCTCCTGCCCTTGACATCACGCCTGCTCACGGACCTCCGAGCCTGCCTTGCCCCTCTTGGACTTCCGCCTCTCACTCAACACGCACCTACAACAACTCTCGGTAACACTCAACACATAATCACTACACATAGTCGCACACATATACATTTTGGTTTAGTTACACGTCTCATTGCATATTGTATATGTAAAATAAATAGAGCTAAAATGACGTCCTGCATTCTATGCCGTTTTCTTCCCCTGTACCGTGACATATATTGCAGAAATGCTACAAATCCCGTTTCCATATGAGTTGGGAAATTGTGTTGGATGTAAATATAAACGGAATACAATGATTTGCAAATCCTTTTCAACCCACATTCAATTGAATGCACTACAAAGACAAGATATTTGATGTTCAAACTCATAAACTTTTTTTTTTTGTGCAAATAATCATTAACTTAGAATTTCATGGCTGCAACACGTGCCAAAGTAGTTGGGAAAGGGCATGTTCACCACTGTGTTACATGGCCTTTCCTTTTAACAACACTCAGTAAACGTTTGGGAACTGAGGAGACACATTTTTTAAGCTTTTCAGGTGGAATTCTTTCCCATTCTTCCTTGATGTACAGCTTAAGTTGTTCAACAGTCCGAGTCCGGGGGTCTCCGTTGTGGTATTTTAGGGTTCATAATGCGCCACACATTTTCAATGGGAGACAGGTCTAGACTACAGGCAGGCCAGTCTAGTACCCGCACTCTTTTACTATGAAGCCACGTTGATGTAACACGTGGCTTGGCATTGTCTTGCTGAAATAAGCAGGGGCGTCCATGGTAACGTTGTTTGGATGGCAACATATGTTGCTCCAAAACCTGTATGTACCTTTCAGCATTAATGGCGCCTTCACAGATGTGTAAGTTACCCATGTCTTGGGCACTAATACACCCCCATACCATCACAGATGCTGGCTTTTCCACTTTGCGCCTATAACAATCCGGATGGTTCTTTTCCTCTTTGGTCCGGAGGACACGACGTCCACAGTTTCCAAGAACAATTTGAAATGTGGACTCGTCAGACCACAGAACACGTTTCCACTTTGTATCAGTCCATCTTAAATGAGCTGAGGCCCAGCGAAGCCGACAGCGTTTCTGGGTGTTGTTGATAAACGGTTTTCGCCTTGCATAGGAGAGTTTTAACTTGCACTTACAGATGTAGCGACCAACTGTAGTTACTGACAGTGGGTTTCTGAAGTGTTCCTGAGCCCATATGGTGATATCCTTTACACACTGATGTCGCTTGTTGATGCAGTACAGCCTGAGGGATCGAAGGTCACGGGCTTAGCTGCTTACGTGCAGTGATTTCTCCTGATTCTCTGAACCCTTTGATGATATTACGGACCGTAGATGGTGAAATCCCTGAATTCCTTGCAATAGCTTGTTTATCAGTTTGAACATCAAATATGTTGTCTTTGTAGCATATTCAACTGAATATGGGTTGAAAAGGATTTGCAAATCATTGTATTCCGTTTATATTTACATCTAACACAATTTCCCAACTCATATGGAAACGGGGTTTGTAGTTAAATATCCTCTATATGAGACTGATTTGAGTACTGTGCTAAACTACTGTTTGCAAAATATCCTTTATAACTAAGTGGTCCCCAACCCTGGTCCGGGGACCGGTACCGGTCCGTGACGCTATTGCTACCAGGCCGCACAGAAACATTAATAAATGTATGAACTGCCACATTTTCTCCGACTTAACTTTCGCCTGTCCACTAAACAAACCAATAAGCTTGTTAATAGATGTTTATTACAACTCCTTTGTTATAGTGCATGGGACAATGCACATTAATGGACATATAAAATGTTAATGTGCCAGATTGTAGCCAAAGTTATGGTGGTTTGATTTTTCATGCACATTTTTTTTGCTGTTTTTATCTGCCACACGAGGAGAGCCAGTCTGTGAAAATAATGCACACATTAAAAAGGTCCCTGTTCGAAAAAGGTTGGGGGCCCCTGTTATATGACAGGAGTGTTCTGCTGTTTTTAGGAATCTCCTGCAAAGATGGTGGCTTCCAAGGTTTTCATAGTGAACTCGTTCGGGTGTCAGTTCAAACAAATTAAGAGCATAATGTGGACCTAAGAGGAAAATCTTTGTTTCAGAGGCCACCAGGACTTACAAAAACATTTGTAACTGTCTCTACTTTGACAACTACAAGGGGAATATGCGCTTGTTAAAAAGCTCCCCTCCGCCCACACAGTCCCCTGTGTTTTTGTTTTTTTTGTGAGGTGACACGAGTCTTTACCCCCTAATTAGTGCACCTCAAACGAGCATGGAATGCCGCCGAGCCTTGCAAATCGCTGCAAGTTCTCCGGATTGGAGGCTGCTGCTTTTTGAAAGTTTAAAAAAAAAATCCCACGTCCTTGAAGTGTTCTTGTTCACAGCCAAGAAAAGAGTGGGAGCTGCACTTTGTTTTATGGATCATTGGTTACAGTAGACCACTCAGCTTAATAATAAACCTGCACCACACTGTGTTATTTTGCACATTTGCAATAATGGCACACTAATGTCCATCAAATGAAAGGACAGAGAGGCGTGTGCGTCAATCTGAAGCATGAAATGCATGTGGCGATAATTATTGCAATGTGACGAAGGACCACTTTGGGGGGAACACTGTGAGCACACTTAACTGCTAAAACAGCTAATTTGACTGCAGTGCATTGTCCACACAGAGTGAATAGCGGAGTTATAGTGCTAGATATGTGATCAGTGAGTGCATGGCACACTCACTGGCTGTGTTAACACTGCACTGACACCGAATTGCTCCTTCATAATGGGAAAAGTCATCTAGTGGTCACAGCAACTCCTTAAATTAAAGTTTGTTTGTGGATCCTTTCTAATAGGCTTCTGCTTTTGAGATGTATATGTAAGTAACATGCAACTACAAAACCCAAAACCAGTGAAGTTGGCACATTGTGTAATTCGTAAATAAAAACAGAATACAATAATTTGCAAATCATTTCAACTTATATTCAATTGAATATACTGCAAAGACAAGATATTTAATGTTTGAACTGAGAATTTTTTATTTTTTTGCAAATAATCATTAACTTGGAATTTAATGGCAGCAACACATTGCAAACAAGTTGGCACAGGAGCATTTTTACCACTGTGTTACATGGCCTTTCCTTTTAACAACACTCAGTAAACGTTTGGGAACTGAGGAGACCAATTTTTGAAGCTGTTCAGGTTGAATTCTTTCCCATTCTTGCTTGATGTACAGCTTAAGTTGTTCAACAGTCCGGGGTCTCCGTTGTGGTATTTAGGCTTCATAATGCGCCACACATTTTCAATGGGAGACAGGTCTGCGCTACAGGCAGGCCAGTCTAGTACCCGCACTCTTTTACTATGAAGCCAAGCTGTTGTAACACGTTGTCTTGCTGAAATAAGCAGGGGCGTCCATGGTAACGTTGCTTGAATGGCAACATATGTTGCTCCAAAACCTGTATGTACCTTTCAGCATTAATGGTGCCTCCACAGATGTGTAAGTTACCCACGCCTTGGGCACTAACACACTCCCATACCATCACAGATGCTGGCTTTTGAACTTTGCGCCTATAACAATCCAGATGGTTATTTTCCTCTTTGTTCCGGAGGACACGGCGTCCACAGTTTCCAAAAACAATTTGAAATGTGGACTCGTCAGACCACAGAACACTTTTACACTTTGTATCAGTCCATCTTAGATGAGCTTGGGCCCAGCAAAGCCGGAGCCGTTTCTGGGTGTTGTTGATAAATGGCTTAGGCTTTGCATAGTAGAGTTTTAACTTGCACTTGCAGATGTAACGACAAACTGTAGTTACTGACAGTGGGTTTCTGAAGTGTTCCTGAGCCCATGTGGTGATATCCTTCACACACTGATGTCGCTTTGTGATGCAGTACCACCTGAGGGATCTGCGATCACGGCATTCAATGTTACGTGCAGTGATTTCTCGAGATTCTCTGAACCTTTTGATGATATTACAGACCGTAGATGGTGAAATCCCTAAATTCCTTGCAGTAGCTCGTTTGCTCAATGTGCTCACACATTTGTTCACAAAGTGGTGACACTCGCCCCATCCTTGTTTGTGAATGACTGAGCATTTCATGGAAGCCGCTTTTATAACCAATCATGGCACCCACCTGTTCCCAATTAGCCTGTTCACCTGTGGGATGTTCCAAATAAGTGTTTGATGAGCATTCCTCAACTTTTTCAGTCTTTTTTGCCACTTGTGCCAGCTTTTTTGAAACATGTTGCAGGTTTCAAATTCCAAATGAGCTAATATTTGCAAAAAATAACAAAGTTTTCCAGTTCGAACGTTAAGTATCTTGTCTTTGCAGTCTATTACATTGAATATAGGTTGAAAAGCATTTTCAAATCGTTGTATTCTGTTTTTATTTACGAATTACACAACGTGCCAACTTCACTGGTTTTGTATAATGATACTTATCTATATTGACAAATGTGTTTGTCTATCTTGTGTGCTATTGCACGCGTAGCTGTTGTGTAGCTGCTAGCTCTGAGTAGCCTACAGCAGGGGTTCTTGACCTTTTTGACCACGGGGCCAACTTTGCCATTGCAGAGGCCACTCAAATCAATAATTTTACTCTCGATTTTAATGGTATTCTATAATTATATCTAACCTACTTACAGTTTAAAACCTTGTCAAATGATATGAAACCATGTGTTAATCACAAATATTATTATTTATTGAACACAAAACTTTGACTTAGATCAGGCTGCTTCGAACAATAAGTAGTAAACAAATATACTGCAAAGGAGGGGACTCAAATAACTGACAAAAAAGACATTTATATACAATTATGTTATTCAAAAACAAATAAGCTAAATTATTGAATATGTGTTTTTTCACCAAACTGTCACTAAAACTAAAGTCCAATTGAAAATACGGCTTCATCACTTTTGTCATAAATGTTGCGCTATGACTTTAGCTTCAGAATTCTTCTGTTTGTTTGACATTGTCATTACTGCCACAAGTGGTGGAAAAGTGTATTACAACGGCCCATAAAGACCACAGCTGAAAAACAGATCTTTTTTTGGTGGCCCAACAATGGTTAAGAAACCATGGCCTACAGTGTATCCTACCATGTTTAAACTTTTGTAAATGACTTCACTAAAATAGAGGAAAAAAGCAACTTTGTGTCCATCCTATTTGGGTCCCACATCAACCTTAAGAAAGTCAATGACTTCACTATAAAAGTGGGTGACATTGTTATCACCAGGAAAGATGAGGTTACCTACCTAGGTTCCATTCTAGAGGCTAATCTTTCCTATGATAAAATGGCAACCAAGGTAATCAAAAAGGTCAACCAACGAACGAGATTTCTCTATAGAATCTCCTCTCTGGTCAACAAAAGCACCATGAGGATTCTGGCGGGAACTCTCATTCAACCCTTTTTCGATTACGCATGCACCTCCTGGTACCCTAGCACCTCCAAAACCCTCAAATCTAAACTCCAAACATCCCAGAACAAGCAAGTCAGATTACTTCTAGACCTCCACCCCAGATCACACCTCACTCCTACCCACTTCTCCAAGTGGGCTGGCTCAGGGTGGAGGACAGAGTAAAACAACTTGCACTGAGCCTGGTCTATAAAATCCGCTACACCTCCCTGATACCGAAGTACATGTCAAACTACTTCCTTAACGTAAATGACCGCCATAACCACAACACCAGGGGGAGCTCCACTAACCACGTTAAACCCAGATTCCGATCTAACAAAGGTTTTAACTCATTCTCTTTCTATGCCACATCAATATGGAATGTACTCCCAACAGGTGTAAAAGAAAGGGCATCTCTATCCTCCTTCAAAACCGCACTAAAATAACACCTCCAGGCAACTTCAACCCTAAACTAACACCCTCCCTTCCACATCATACCTCTTCGGATTGTAAATAATCAAATGTAGACACTTTTTCTTATACTTTCTGATCCCTCTCTCTCTGTCCACTACTTGCTGTACATATCCTACCAAGTCAGCCCTACACTGTTCCAATGTCAATTTCTCTGATGATGCAATTGTTGATGACTGAAGTGTTGATACCAACCAATCCTAACCCCCCTCCATATCCCACACCACGGATTGTAAATAATGTAAATAATTAATTGTATATACTCTGATGATTATGAAAATAGTATATATCTGTATCATGAATCAATTTAAGTGGACCCCGACTTAAACAAGTTGAAAAACGTATTCGGGTGTTACCATTTAGTGGTCAATTGTACGGAATATGTACTTCACTGTGCAATCTACTAATAAAAGTTTTAATCAATCAATCAATCAAAGCTTATTGGAAGACATTTTGCTGACACTTTGCAAAAATAAATGCGCTGCAGAACTTATATCAAAAGATTGTAGATTACATTTTTTTTGGCTGATATCAGACCTTTAACCGTATCAATATCAGATTAGGGCACCTGTAATGCACACCAAAATAATTGTGCTGGCTTTCGTCATGTTGTTGCTTGGCAGAATTCAGTACTCTAAAAAACATGACATTAGGGACAAAATGAACTATGATATTTTCTTTCTATTTAGGCTGTCAAAATAACGCATTAACTCATGTGATGAATCACAATACAGTATCGCATTAATGAGAAGACTCTGACTGGTGTGCTCGCTGGTAAATTTCACTTCAAAATGCAGCCCGATGGGTCTTAAAATAAAATGTTTTGCGCTAGTAAATAAAGTGTATTCAAGTAGAGTTCCTGTATGACATTCTGCCAATACAATTGCATGTGTGTCCAAATATTGGGCTCTTTTTAAGCCAATTTAAAATTACATTAAGTGTGATTAATCCGACTAAAAACTAGTTTCTACTATTTAGCACAACGTATTAAAGAATTGAGTGATTCAAGTAGGTCGTGGCATTAATAAACAGCCTGTTGACAACGTGCTCCAGTATCGTTCTTTGCTCGCCTAATTAATAAAGCCCTCCAGTCATGAATGGCTGCCATTGTTTGGCAAAATGAAGCCAGCGAGTAAAAGAAAAGAAAATGTTGCACAACGCCATTGAAAAGACGCCGGCATGCGGGATGTTTATGGAGATTGTGCCAACAAAGGCTGGCAAGCTGTTGTCTGGCCAGCCCTGGATAGAAGTATCGCTTCTGTCACAGCATGGCACCACTTTTTTGTAAAAAAAAAAAAAAACCTGCAATAAGGTACCAAAAAGGAGGAACCAGTTCGTTGGTACATAGCCTGTTCCATTATTCGTAGTTTATCCAACAATTTGGGGAATCATACAGTATGTTGGGAAGTTGCACAAAAACTTCGGATTTCGCTGCAACTCAGACCGGGACTGTTGCTATTCGTTGAACAACTGAATCCAAAATAAACGTATAAATTAAAAGTGCACACTAGTCTACTACGTTATAGCACAGGAGATCCTCTATGTGACAGGAGTGCTTAGTTGTTTTTAGGAAGCTATCTGCTGCTAGTCAATGTCTCTTAGTTTTTTGAGAGGGTGAAAAGTGAGCGTTCCTATGGCGACCGGAGCGGAGCAGTGCAACCACTAATTGCACGTCTATAAACCTCGCCGGCCTCTGAAGATATACAGTCAACTTCTACATCATTGTAAATACAGCGCGGATGTCCTGCTGCATCATTCTTTTAATAAAGTGAGGTCTCATGGAGCCAACAGTGGCCACACATGCACACACACACACACGCGCACGCACGCACGCACGCACGCACACACACACACACACACACACACACACACACACACACACACACACACACACACACACACACACACACCACACACACACACACACACACACACACACACACACACACACACACACACACACACATACTAGTTATCATTTGGAATGGGGACCAAGTTTTTGATCATCACTTGTGGGGACCACCCTTTCTACAGGTTGTGGAGGCATAACATTTTTTTGGTAAAATGGCCACTGCCCAGTTAGCTCATACACGTCTTTAAATCTCTGGATTGATGAAGTAATGTGCTGATCATTCTTACTGGGAACCCTGGGGAAAAATAGTTAATATGGTTCATGGGGACCAAATTTAAATAATTTTGCATAATTCACACAAATTTGTACATGACTGAGGACCATTAAAAAAAAAAAAGTTCAAATTAATTATGACATGATCCTCAGAATACAGCACTACAGCTGTCCTCTTATAGGAAGTGTCACCACTTAAATGTTAAAGCAAATCATGCATCTTCTGTGACATTACTGAAAACTGCTATTTAGCAGTAATGAAGTTGTCTGCAACTCCAACTACCATATATAGGAGGATATAAAATGGATCTGACTATCATTTAAAAAGGTTTCCCTTTAGGGTACCTGTTTTTTTGTCCCCGTACCGTCAGAGGTCCTCTAAAGGTGACTGTGTAAACAGAGCGATGTCCCCATTAAGTAAGCATTGCCAGAACACACACACACACACACACACACACACACACACACACACACACACACACACACACACACACACACGCACACACACACACACACAGGCTGCGTATTTGTTAAATTCTTGAGACCTGCGAAAAATGTCTACCTCTTTAGGACCACCCTTTCTAGATATATAAGGATTTGTATTTACAACATTAATAATACATACATACAATGTAAATATAAAAAAGCTTGTTGTGAAAAATGAGTTAGCATTTCACAAGAAAAAGGTCACAATTTCACAGGAAAAACTTATGACAAAAGTCGTAATTTTACTCAACGCATGTCAAAGTTTTACAAGGATAACTGAACATTTGTGCGATATAATGATAAAAGTTGGAATTTTACTCAATAACAGACGCAATTTTACAAGAAAAGCTTAAAATGTTGGCAATTTTATGAAAAGTCCTAATTGTACTTGACAAAAGTCACAATTTTATAAGAAAACTTTACATTTTGGCAATTTTATAATAATAATCAGAATTCTACTCGGTAAAATGATGACAAAAGTCATAATTTTACTCAAAAAATTTCACAATTTTACAAGAACAACACAAAAATGGGCAATATTGTGATACAAGTCAGAATTTTATATGACAAATGTCGCCATTTGCAGTAAAAACACACAAGTCAAAGTTTTACAAGAAAATAATGAACGTTTGTGCAATATTATGATACAAGTTGGAATTTTACTCAATAACAGATGCAAGTTTACAAGAAAAGCTGAAAATGTGGGCAATTTTATGAAAAGTCGTAATTTTACCCGACAAAAGTCACGATTTTATAAGAAAACTTTAACATTTTAGCAATGTTATAATAATAATCGGAATTCTACTTGGCAAAATGATGACAAAAGTCATAATTTTACTCAAAACATTTCAATTTTACAAGAACAACACAAACATTGGCAATATTGTGATACAAGTCAGAATTTTGTATGACAAATGTTACCATTTTGCAGTAAAAACACACAAGTCAATGTTTTACAAGAAAAAACTGAACGTTTGTGCAATATTATGATACAAGTTGGAATTTTACTCAATAACAGATGCAAGTTTACAAGAAAAGCTTAAATTTTGGGCAATTTTATGAAAAGTCATAATTTTACCCGACAAAAGTCACAATTTTATAAGAAAACTGTAACATTTTAGCAATGTTATAATAATAATCTGAATTCTACTTGGCAAAGTGATGACAAAAGTCATAATTTTACTCAAAAAAATGTCACAATTTTACAAGAACAACAAAAAAAATTGGCAATATTGTGATACAAGTCAGAATTTTATATGACATATGTCGCCATTTTGCATTAAAAACACACAAGTCAAGTTATACAAGAAAAACTGAAAAATTGTACAATATTATGATAAAAGTTGGAATTTTACTCAATCACAGACGCAAGTTTACAAGAAATACTTACCATTTTGGCAATTTTATGAAAGTCCTAATTTTACCCGACAAAAGTCACAATTTTATAAGAAAACTAACATTTTGGCAATATTATAATATTAATCGGAATTCTACTTGGCAAAATGATGACAAAAGTCATAATTTTACTCTAAAAAATGTCACAATTATACAAGAACAACAAAAAAATTGGCAATATTGTGATACAAGTCAGAATTTTATCTGACAAATGTTACCATTTTGCAGTAAAAAGTAATAATTTTGCCGTCTTGTTTTGTCATATATTGCTGCCTTTGCACCTGTCAATGTTGACTTTTGTATGCACATTAAATCAACAAAAAAATACTGACTTTGGAGCAATGTTCACGAACTGTAGTATTTGGCTCTCTATTAGATGCAATGGTTTTCTGTATTGGGGACCATGATTTATGTCCTAACTTGTTCTCATATTGAAAGTACTTTTCTTTGTTGATGTCTCAAGAAGGGTAGAAATACAAGAACACACACACACACACACGGCACATACCAGGTTCTCCATTGCGGCCTCGCCTTCCTCTCTTCCCCGGAGGTCCTGCAAAATAAGGGGAAAACGACACATTTTAGTGACTTATTTGATTGTCTTTTGTCATTTTTTTCAAGCCTTGGATTTGAAATTCGTATGAGAGCTTTGAAACCATTAAATTTAATGGCGCGTGAAAAAGAATGGCAGCCATTTCTATTGCCATGGCGACCGCAGTACAAGCTCATGGGACACTTCTTTAGGTACACCTTCACACGCTCGAAAGCAGCCCAAATTCTTGTTGAGTTGAGATGAGTTGAGTTTGTGTTTATTTGGAACATGCATGCATACAACATGATGATACATCACAATTTCCAGTTTCTCTATTCAACATGTTCGGAAAGGAGTAGCAAGAAGCAGAGTTTATTTAATCCTAACCCTTTTCCTTTACATAGCAGTTGCTAAAACTTTTGTCCACTTCTTGTTCTCAATTTATTCACAATATACTCCATAAGTAATAACATTAACAATAAACAAACAAATAAATAATAATTAGTGAAGTAAGTTATATTTCATATGGTGAGATAAGTAAGATTATCTACAACATTAATGGATGGATGAAATAAATTCAGAATGCTTAAAATGGTTCTTCTTATTTGTACTTTGTAAACACTTTAAGTTTGAAGAGTTTCTTGAAGTGGATCATATTAGTACATTGTTTGATTTCTTTGCTTAATTCATTAATTAATTTAATTCCACATCCAGATATACTGAAGGTCTTAAAGGCCTACTGAAATGATTTTTTTTTACTTAAACGGGGATAGCAGATCTATTCTATGTGTCATACTTGATCATTTCGCGATATTGCCATATTTTTGCTGAAAGGGTTTAGTAGAGAACAACGACGATAAAGATCGCAACTTTTGGTATCTGACAAAAAAAAGCCTTGTCCCTACCGGAAGTAGCGTGACGTAGTCAGTTGAACATTTCCGCAAAGTTCCCTATTGTTTACAGTAATGGCGGCCATAAGTGAGAGCGATTCGGACCGAGAAAGCAGCGATTTCCCCATTAATTTGAGCGAGGATGAAAGATTTGTGGATGAGGAAAGTGCAAGTGAAGGACTAGTGGGGAGTGGAAGAGATTCAGATAGGGAAGATGCTGTGAGAGGCGGGTGGGACCTGATATTCAGCTGGGAATGACTACAACAGTAAATAAACACAAGACATATATATACTCTATTAGCCACAACACAACCAGGCTTATATTTAATATGCCACAAATTAATCCCGCATAACAAACACCTAGGTGTTTGTTATGCTAGCTCCTAGCTCCTAGCTCCCGTCCATATAACCCACCGATACAATTCAAACACCTGCACAACACACACAATCACTCAGCCCAAAGGACCGTTCACCTAACCCAAGGTTCATAAAGCTTATATATTTACCCAAAGTTACGTACGTGACACGCACGTACGGGCAAGGGATCAAATGTTTGGAAGCGCAGCTGCGTACTCACGGTACCCGATATTCAGCTGGGAATGACTAAAACAGTAAATAAACACAAGACATATATATACTCTATTAGCCACAACACAACCAGGCGTATATTTAATATGCCACAAATTAATGGAATCATGGAATGCATGAGCGTGTTCCACATGTTCTATGCGTGCTTTAAGATCGCAGGAATGCCATCATTGCCTGCCCAGAAGCATTGGATCTGCTTTTTGGACGCAAGATTGTCACATGACGTCTGCGAAGCTGTTTCCACTGGTCCTTGTCAGGTTATTCTTTCATTTGGATGGAATACAGTAAAATATTCAAATAGTTTTCCTTGGCGTGCCGGAGGCCCTTGGTACACTTTGTGGTAGGCTCGCCTTTCAGGCCCTAATCAGAAACGGTGCTAATAAAACGGCGGCGGTATCTGTAAAGAATACGGCTTATTTTGTCTGGCCGAACTTTGCTCACCCGCGTGTCATACCGTGGTTGTCAGTTCTCGTCTCTTCTTTAAAAAGACTCATAACAAAGCTGGGTTTTGGCGAGCACTCCAGCAAAGTGGCGTCTACCTGTGGTTAAACTGCTCAGGACCCCCTGCATTGGCAGCATCTGACACGGTCCTGAAAGGCGTCCAAAAGGCCGGGATCAAACTGAGGAGCGGGCGTTGTTGTAAAGAAGGAGAAGCAACACAAGCTCGCCTTTTGCGTCCCAGTCAATAAGAAGGGACGTAAATCAGCCTGACTCTCTGTTGCTGAAGTGATAAAATGCTGGAGGAGAAGCGAGCGAGGCGGAGGTCGAGGCGGGTCACCGAGATCAACGCTGTCTCCCAGAAAGTATCCAAAAGTGAAACGAGAGGAGCATTTAATGTTTTTTATTTTTCTTTTTTTTTTATAGCAGAGCCCTCCTGTCATATAGATCATCTTTGACTAAAATGTCTCCAAAGTGAGAGGGAAGGAATCCAAAATAAACACTTTGCAGATTTTAGCTGCCAGAAAGTCACTGCTGGAAAACACGTTCTATTAGAAGCAAGCTATAATTGGAGAAAGGCTGTAGAAAAGACATTTTTATGAAAAAACTAGTTAATTTGTTAGTTTTAATAATAATGGGGACTGCATGAGAAAGTTGACTTCTTTGACCACAATGTCATTTATATTGCCAAAAGTATTTGGCCACCCATACAAATGATCACTTGGCCCGGCCACAGGTGTATAAAATCAAGCACTTAGGCATGGAGACTGTTTCTACAAACATTTGTGAAAGAATGGGCCGCTCTCAGGAGCTCAGTGATTTCCAGCGTGGAACTGTCATAGGATGCCACCTGTGCAACAAATCCAGTCGTGAAATGTCCTCGCTCCTAAATATTCCAAAGTCAACTGCCGGCTTTAGCATAAGAAAATGGAAGAGTTTGGGAACAACAGCAACTCAGCCACCAAGTGGTAGTCCACGTAAACTGACAGAGAGGGGTCAGCGGATGCTGCTACAGTTGCTAAAGAGCTCCAAACTTCATGTGGCCTTTCAATTAGCCCACGTACAGTACGCAGAGATCTTCATGGTATGTGTTTCCATGGCCGAGCAGCTGTGTCTAAGCCATACATCACCAAGTCCAATGCAAAGCGTGGGATGCAGTGGTGTAAAGCATGTCGCCGCTGGACTCTAGAGCAGTGGAGACGCCTTCTCTGGAGTGATGAATCATGCTTTTCCATCTGGCAATCTGATGGATGAGTCTGGGTTTGGAGGTTCCCAGGAGAACGCTACATTTCGGACTGCATTGTGCCGAGTGTGACGTTTGGTGAAGGAGGAATTATGGTGTGGGGTTGATTTTCAGGAGTTGGGCTCGGCCCCTTAGTTCCAGTGAAAGGAACTTTGAATGCTCCAGGACACCAAAACATTTTGGACAATTCCATGCTCCCAACCTTGTGGGGACAGTTTGGAGCGGGCCCCTTCCTTTTCTAACATGACTGTGCACCAGTGCACAAAGCAAGGTCCATAAAGACATGGATGACAGAGTCTGGTGTGGATGCACTTGACTGGCCTGCACAGAGTCCTGACCTGAACCCGACAGAGCACCTTTGGGATGAATTAGAACGGAGACTGAGAGCCAGGCCTTCTCGACCAACGTCAGTGTGTGACCTCACCAATGCGCTTTTGGAAGAATGGTAGAAAATTCCTATAAACACACTCCGCAACCTTGTGGACAGCCTTCCCAGAAGAGTTGAAGCTGTAATAGCTGCAAAAGGTGGACCGACATCATATTGAACCTTATGGGTTAGGAATGGGATGGTACTTCAAGTTTGTATGTGAGTCAAGGCAGGTGGCCAAATACTTTTGGCAATATAATGTATATTGAACAACACATGATCTAAGTTACATTTAAAGTAGTGTGGGTGGCACCGGGAGCAGGTGGGTGAGGTGTCTCGCCCAAGTACACAACGGCAGTGACTAGGACGGAGGAGGCGTGGATCGAACCTGGAACCCCTCAAGTTTCTCTACTACTCGAGCCACGCCGCCCACGAAAAGTGCTCAGTCAGCATAAATAGCACTGATGAGTATATTGAATGTGAACAACAGTACAGGACTCTCACACCAGCATTTGAGTAGCAACACTTCAAGTGCATGCAGAGGTAAAGCTGCTGGATGCTGACCACTATTTATACTTCAAAAGCAGCTACTGCCATTTCGTGGATTTAAATGAAATCTAACTGGGAGGTTGCCTACAGCCACAGCTGTTAATGCAAATGTTTTCACCTATAATTAGAGACCCTGCTTGTCACTTTTGTAGACGGTTACACGCAGCAATTATGGGAGACTCTGCCATACATTTAATAGAGATATGACAGCATTTAGTCTAATTAAATGAAATAAATGAACTAAAAATAACATTCCTTTTTTTACTCAGAAATGTAATAGGTTATACAATTTTAAATAATATATATAATCTCACCTGTCTTGAATAAATAAACAATATAAAATAAAACAATGTTTAAAAAAATGTTTTTGCTGTTTATTTGGAGATAATTTATGAACACATTTTCATTTATAATTATTACAAAAATAATTTAAAAAAATAATTAAACATACTAATTTTCCTTGGGTAAGGTTTCTATGTTATCTTTGGATATTACCTG